>NC_067404.1:83631338-83796338 GCF_016432865.1 Antechinus flavipes
GAAGAGAAGGAGGAGGGGGAGGAGGAGAAATCCTTCTCAAGTTCATATGGAGGCTTCACGCCCAGCCTAGGCATGTGTTGCTCTGTTCTGATTCACTTATTTCCCACATTCAGAGCCCTCGTGAAAGGAGGGATCTCGAAGCACAATCGCAGACTTGATCTGCCAGAATCTGTACCCGTGGTCCTCGGCCTGCCGCGAGGGGGGTCGGGGATGGGCAGCGCGGGTGGAGGGGGGCCCTGTAACAGTCGGGCTGAGCTGATCCTTCCTGAGCAGGGTCTCAGAACAAAGGGGCAGGGAAGGAAAGCTCGCACACAAAAGAAGCCGTTTTCACTGCAGTGACATGCAGAATCTGAGTTGGCAAGGTTCCCCAGTAATGCTCTGGAATGCTGGGATAGCACAATCGGCATTAGCCCAAATTACCTAGCCTGCAGTTACCCACAGACTAATTTGTTTTCTGAAGAGCTACATTCCAAAGTTTACTGAAATCAGGAACCGTCCACACACACACACACACACACACACACACACACACACACGTGCATCTATTTGCTGCTGGCCTACCCTTCGAGGTAATGGTGCCATGTCGTTCCCCCCAGATATCTTACTGGGCACAGCGGGTGCCCAGACACTGTGACCAAAGGGGCCACGACCTGCCATGAATCCTCACTGCCTTCTCCTGCCTCTCCTGGAAAAAACCTTAGTTGTATACTCGGCATTTTGGCCGCAGCCTCTCCAGCCAGATGGGAAACACCCAACAGGCTCGGGGAAAGATGGGCGTCCCCCAAACATCAGCCGAACAGCCGGCTGCTTCCCAGGACATGCGGCTCGGGCCAAAGGTCACACGATCACACGTTTGGGGCTGGGAGGGACTCGTGAGCTCATCTGCTGGATGAGGCAACGATAAGGGCCCCAGAAGTTAACTGGCTAGGGAAGATTCAAACTCGGGTGCAACGCCCCGATTTTTCCATTCTGCCACTCTCGGGGTTTACCGCCAGCTCCCTCGGGAGCCACTCTCACTGTCTCACCGAGCTGAGTTTCCCCTGGAATCTCCATTCTGTTATTCCTTTGGGTAATTATAGCTTATTAGCCCTCGTTATATTCTCATGTTGCACACTAAACGATTCTCTTCTCTCCCTGGTGTTTACACCCTCAGACAGTTGCGTCCCCACCCCCTTCCCCCTTAGTCATCACTTACCTACGCTGGATAGACAGAGTTCTTTTCATCTTTGCTCATAAATCAATCCCTCCGGCCCCTTCATCATTTTTGCCAGTCTTCTCTGAACTCCCTCCAATTAATCTATATCTTTCTAGTTAATGAGTTTGGAGAAATTGAATAGTCCAGGTGTGATCTCAAGCATATTCCATGACCATATTTGTGAATGCACCCAGAGGTCTTTTCGTAGCTAAGAGGCAGGAAGAGAAGCCGGGCCTTCCTGTCGACTTGCAGAACAGGCCCGAGGGATGCATTCCTTCATCTGGGACAGCTTTTCATCACTGGGCTGCCATTAGTGCCAGGCTCCCCATGTTAACCAGCATCCTCTAAATGGAAACTGATTTGGGAAGCGGGCGCCCTGTGGGGACTTATGGGAAGAATAACACGAGCCCAAAAAGCAGAGTGGCCACAGTCCCCTGTGGCGCGCGGAGCTCTCGAGTCCATCAGGAGGTTGATGACAGTATGCTGGGTCCTCCGGCGGGAAACCCAGAGAGGAGCTGGGGCTCTGGGTTGGTCTGGAGAAGAGGAGGATGGGGGAGGCATGAAAAGTAGGCCCAGGAAAGTAGGTTTGTGCTGTTCTGATTTGTCTTCGAGACTAATGGAAGGAGACTAATGGAAGTAGGTTTAAAGATCAATTTGGTCAGCCATTCTGAAGAGGAATGGATAGCCTCCCAGGGGAGTGACTTGCCATCATTCAAGCCCTCCTATGGAGGAGAGGTCAAGTGGTACTCATCAAGGATGTACTAGACAGGGGATTGTTACCTGGGTACAGGCTGAACATCATGGTCTCTGAGATTTTTATACTTTGGAGTGTTAGGACTCAAAGCACCGTGAAGGGAGCTAGAAAAGGGTAAGAGACAGAACTGGAGAAGTGGGGTGCAGGGGATGGAGCATTCCAAGATGGAGATAGCCCTCTTCTTCCTAGATTCTGTCTCTCCAGCAGCTCCATTCCCTTTACTTCCCTTCTCTTCACAGACTGGGAACCCTTGCGGTGCCACTAGGATCCCATCTGGCCCCAGATGTTTGACAAGCAACCCTTGGCGAGTCACTTCACCTCTGTCTGCCTCAGTTTACTCAACTGTAAAATGGGGATCATAACAGCAACCATATCCCAGAGGAAGCATAGTTTTGTTAGCTGGATGGCAGAGAACAACTAAGGAGATAGGAGGCAGGGAGAGCAATGAGGAGGCTCTTCTAACAGTCTGAGGGCTTGAAAGAGGGTCCAGAAAAAAAGTTTCCCAATTTCATCTCCTCGTTCCTTCTGAGACACTACAGCGCCACCAGGGCAACAATTGTGCTGTCAACAGCTACTGACTGCAGAATTTTCTCTGAGGGCATCAGTGGTATATACAGACAGCCATTCTCCTATTACAAGGGTAAAGTGAGGCTGTGAGAATTTGAAAACTTAACCAGTGTTGCCCAGCTCCTGGTGGAGTAGAATTCTAAGGCTGGCTACATGATTTCAAGCCCAGGGTGCTTTCTGCTCCAACATATATGGTCCCACACTAGCTGCTGGGGTTACAAAGCTGAGTTAGACTCTAGGAGTACCATCTATAAACCGATGTGATCTAGAACCCCATTGTGAAAAGTTGTCTTTTCCCCTTTAGTCAAAGTCATGCCCCTGCATTTCTGGGGTTTGCAAACATGGCACCTAAATGGCACTGGTATCTTCCACCAGGCCAAGCTACCCATGCTATTACGCTTACTCGCTTCCACATATTGGCAGGATCACAGACAAGGTCACTGTGATGGATCCTAGCGTCCTGTCTCTCTACGGGAATCAAAGAAACTCAAGGAACCTAAGCAAGAGGTTGGTTCCATAATCCCCATGGAGAATTCTGGATAGGTGAGTGGGCAGAGGACAAAGCAGAAAGTTGGGGCAACTTGCAAGCTCCTCATCCTGTCACCTCTAGACTTGGCTCTCTCTCACCTCTTAAAGGTCTTTCTTGATATCTTCCCTCGGAAGAACTAAGTTCCCATTTGTCATATCTATTCCAAAATAGGTGTTTGCATGGTGTCTCTCTCTCCCCCCCCCCCAGCTTTAGCCAGCGAGCTCCTTGAGGGCCAGAGACTTGTTTCCGCCTTTGTCTGCACCTCCAGCACTTAGCGCACTGCCTGCTCCACAGAATGTGCTTAAGAACTGCTGGGGAACTGACTCTACAGAATATTTTAGAATTTGGACTTCATCATCCTGTCTCCTTATGATAAATGGTCTCCTCAGAATTGTAACTATTCTTGGGTTTATCCCATTTGGAGGAAAAGAGAGGCAGCTGTTCCTGGCGACCAGAAGATTTCCTGGGAAAGAGCCACACTTAAGGAAAAGTCTTGGATCCAGGACACCTGGAAGGCACAACAGGGAGCAAGGAATAAGGAAAACTATGAGAGGAGTAGGAATTAGTGTTAGCCAAGACAAGCAGGGCTCTGTGGGGATTTGGAGCAATGACAGAGGCGGGGCAGGGGGCACTAAAGATACAGTTCACCTCAAGCCAGAAAGTGAAATGAAATCACATCATTGCCTCGGGATTTAGGAAAGCAGAGAGGGCTGGCCTGTCATTGACCAGGAAGTAGAAAAGGGGACAGAGGGGTGGAGTACTGAAGCAAGAAAGACTTGGCAAGGAAGGAGCCAGGCAGAGAGGGGTGGCAAGGACCTATGAGTCCTTCCTTTCCCTACGTGAGCAGAGGCAGTCAAGTGTTTGCTAAGTCCTTAAGGAGGGGAACTCGCTGCCTTCTTTCCTAGACAGCCTTTGCTACTTAGGAATAGCTGTTATTACCAGGGGGTTGTTCCTGACCTGTGCATCTTGCCTCCACCCCTCGGTTCCAAGCAGAACAAGCTTGAACAATCCCTGTTGCACATCACAATCCTTCTCAGCTTCACCAAGACTTTCCAAACCGACTGATCAAGCTTTTACTTGGCCTGAACCTTAGTGAGACCCTTCACTACCCTAGCTGCCCTTCTCTGGCTGATCTAGCTTCTGCAAATCTTTCCTAACATGGGAGCTCTTATCCCAGAGAAAGGAATGACTGGGGGGGGGGGATAACATCATCTCTCTCTTTCCTTTCGTAGGGAAGCTAAAGTCCGGCCACCATTGAGCTCTAGCTCTACCTCTGCCACTAAGAATATATTTGTGCAACTATTCAATCGCCCCTTGGTTTGGTGCAACATTTGATCCGGACATTGAGACTTTACCGTTTGTAACTCAGCCAACACGTCTGCTGTTCTCTGACTTGTGTTATCTACAAATTGCAGAAGCAAGTCATCTATCTGCTTTTAGGCAAGTCACTGAAAAAAATGCATCGGATCAGGCACAGGCTATTGAGGCTGGCCCGGAATGCTCTCTCTTCCTCATATCTTCTGGCCTTCCTAGCTTCTATGAAGTCCGAGATAAAAGTCCTACTTTCTGTGAGAAGCCTTTCCTAATACTCCTTCATGCTAGTATTTGATTGGCTGCTAGGTGGCGCTGTGGCAGATAGCACATTGGACCTGGAGACAGGAAGACTTGAGTTGATCTCTGTTCTCAGACACTTATTAGCCATGATCCTAGGCAAGTCACTTAACTTGTTTGCCTTAGTTTCCTCAACTATAAAATGGTGGTTGTAATAGCACCTTCCACTCAGGGTTGTTGTGCGGATCAAATGAGTTCTTTCTACTGTGGCACCAATTCGCCACTCCCACCACAACTCTGTTCAAACAAGTTATAAACAGACTAGCTGAGAGGTTCTAGTATTGGCTGGGGGGGGCGGCAGGGAAAAAGCCTCATGTTATTGACTATATACCTCAGGCCGAAACCAATCCTTCTCTAGCCAAACTTACAACTGAAGAAGAGGTTTCGAGTGCCACGAGACTCCACTCCCGTGGCAAAGCGGCTGGAGCCGATTCTATGCCAGCTGAGATTTACGAGGCAGGGGGTCCACTGCTTATACAAAAGCTGACTGAAAACATCCAGGTTATATGGCGGGAGGAGATTGTTTCCCAGGAGTTCAAGGATGTTTTCATTGTCCATCTCTATAAAGGTAAAGGGAATCGATTGTCCTGTGACAGTCACAGAGGAGTTTCTCTTGTAGGTTTTGCTGGCAAGATGCTTGCCAGCATCCTCATCAACAAGCTGATCTTTTACCTGGAAGACGGTCATCTACTTGAGAGCCGGCGTGGCTTCAGAAAGGGCCGAGGAACGGTCAGTATGATGTTTGCTGCCTGACAACTTCAGGAGAGATGTCCCAAGCGGAACGGAAGTCTTACACAACTTTCATCAATACGATGAAGGCTTTTGATACTGTTAACTATGAGAGCTAGTGGAAGATTATGGCCAAATGTGGTTGCCCAGAGAAGCCAGTTTCACAACGACACGCTCGCACAGGTTCTAGACGATGGACGATGCTCTTGTGCTTTCCCAATCGCAAATGGAGCAAAGCAGGACTGTGCACTCGCTCCTGTGCTTTTTAACACAATGTTTTCAACAGTATTGTCAGATGCCTTCAGAGAGGATGAAAACAGCATTAAGGTCAGTTACTGCCCTGATGGGAAACGATTTCACTTGAAAAAATGACGAGCCGAGATTCGAGCGGAGGGATAGCTGGTGTGTGACTTTTTGTTCACAGATGATTGTGCACTCACTGCAGCCTGAGTCCTGCATGCCACAAAATATGGATCATTTGTCTGGCACCTCTGCTAATTTTGCTTTGATAATCACCACCAAGGAAACAGGGCGTCCTGACAACTGATTTGTGTAAGTACTGAATGATGAGAAAAGTCTAGGATTTTGTAACAAGAGTCTTGGGCTCAAATCCTGACTCTAACACTGTGGCCTTGAGCCCATCATTTCCTCTTCCCTGGCTCTCAGTCTTCCCAACTCTGAAAAACGGGCCTAATATTTCCTGTTCTTTCTCCTTTAGTTGGACACTGTTGGCTGCACACACTATGGACAAGGAGGTTGGAGAGAGAGGATGTCGGCAGTGAAATATCAAGCTTAAAAAAAGTGAGGCACGTTTCAGGCACTATCCACTAGCTCAGCTGCTCTCTTAGAGAAGTCCCAAGACCCCAAGGAAGGCCCCCTGGCATGCTGTCTTTGCGACAGAATTCCAGGAGGAAATGGACAATAGATGGGATGGACTGCAATCTCCATCATAGAAAGGCACATCTCAATGGATGAATGAATGGAGGAAAAACAAACAAATGAATGGATGAAATAACAAATGAATGAATGAAGAATGAAGGAAGAACTAAAATAATCCCTGGCCTGAGGGAGTATGGGATTACAAATGCACAAGAATGTTTGTGGGAACTCTGTGGAGCGGGGTTGTTTTAAGGACAGTGCTTTGTAAACAGGAAAGTGAGCAAGAGAAAGGTGAGCTAGGATCCTTTTGTTTTTAGAGAAGACAGGTTCAAGGTTCATCTACTACGGAGGTGAAGGTTAGAGGTGTGGAAGTTTGGAGCCATGGCAATGGAGTTTGGGCTGTGGAACTGTCCACATGGGCCGGTGCACACAGGCAAGTCCAGAGCTCACAACACAACCCCTTGAGGCCTTGAGGCAAGAATGGACTCTTTTGGGAGGCCAAGGTCACTGAGCCATCCTCTCTTGACTCCTCTGGGCTGCTGGTTCAAAGAATACTATGTGTCTTTTTACACTGGGTAAGATGGTAGCCCTGGAAGTGCTCTTAGGAGCTTCTGTCTTCTAACCCTCTTGATATAGTATAGCTTTTAGGGGAAATATAGCAATTTGACCCCCCGACCTTAGGGGGCTTCTCTTATAACAATATGTCAGTGATTCTAAAGTCTTCTGGCTTTGGGATCTGTGATCCCGAGGGTTCCCCCTCCCAACTTTGGAGTACTATTGTTTGGGCAATCTGTCTGTCAATGTCAAAAGTCTTCTGGCCTAGGAATGTAATCATAGTTCTTCCCTTAGACTTTAGGGAAGATATATTAGGGCTCCTGAGGCTCTCTGACCTCAGAGTGCTATTATTCTGTCAATGTGAATGACTCTAAAGTCTTCTGGCCTTTGCATAGTCCCAGGTCTGCTGGTTAGTGAGAATCAAGTTCCTGAGACAATAGTGAATAGACCACTCCTCAGTTCTACCTTGAGGCCATAAAATGAGCAGATCAGTGACATGAAGAACAGGATAAAGGTGTCTCCTTTCTCTTGGTTCTTTGCTAAATTCTTTTCGAATTTAGCCCACTTCAATCGGGGTTGCCATTACAATCAACTTTGCCCCCGACCTGGATATGGGTTCAAGCCTGCAGATTCTTTTGAGACACCTCACAACAACATCAGTCTGTGACCCCCAACCTTTTGGGGTCCCTTCCCAACCTCCACACTCTCATTTGCCAGAAGAGAGACCTGAAACCCAGAGGGGGTAGATATTGACCAAGGATGCAAGACTACCAAGTGGCAGATCTCTGTAAGTCCAGGTCAGCGCTCCGTCCCCTGCCTCTGGCTCCGCTTCTAAAGGCATGACATTGCTTGGTTCCAACCTCAAAATGGCAGCGAGAAGCTAACAGATGCCTGCAAGTTTGACAGAGCGATGGCTCCCTGGGAAGCAAGACGCTGCCAAGTTTCTCAGAGCAGGGGGCTTAAGTTACCCCGCTCCAATAATTACTGGATTTTCCTCCAAGATCCTGAAGTGGTAAGTCACTGGGCAAGGAGATGCCCAATATTGACATTCCTTCAGTATAAAATAAAAATAACCCAAGCAATGGAGATGAAATCCTTTAAAGAAGCAATTAAAACATCAACAGTTGTTAAACTACCAGATCAAACAGATTTTTTGAATGTTATAGCTTCAGAGGCGAAGGAGTTCTGCCTTTGCCCCAACATGCAATATTCCAAATTGGGAGCAGCTTTTGCTCCATCGCAGACACTCACAAGCACTTCAACGTGTGGCTTGGCTCCGAGCAGGAATGTGCCAGGGAAGGGTCAGAAGGCCCAAAAGGCAGAGGCTAACGTCAGAGAATCGGTGATAACCAAGTGGCGGGGCCCCTGCTTTCCGAGCCGGGCTTTGGGCGCCTCCCACTCAGGAAGGTCGAGCCATCATTTGGGAAAACTCTGTGAAGCCATGAGCTCCTGACCTCTCCAAGGCCAGAACCCTCAACAAGACTCTTCTAGACTCACAGATGTCAGAAGCAGGACCTTACACTGGATATTGAAGGATCTGTATCTTGAGACGCAGGATATTGAAGGAAAATGTAGTCATTTGGACCCTAGGTCAATTGAGCTCCCCCCACCTCCCCCACGCCCTGAAACTTGGCAACTTCCCATTTTCCCAGGCGGTGATCTCTCACGATTGTTTGCCCATTCTTTGGAATTCATAGCACAGAGCAAGGCTTCTTAGTTTTCCATGTGTCATGGAGCCCCTGGGCTGTAGTCCTAGCCATGAAGTCTCTGGACCCTTTCTCAGAACCATGTTTTGAAATGAAGCATAAAACAAAAATGATCAGACCGCAAAGGAAGCTATTCTGTTGCAATATGATGATCATAATTTAAAAAAATAAATAAATATATAGTTTGAGTGAAAAGTCTCACCCTCGGAGAATCACCTTTCCCTGAACTTTTGGTCCTTGGGGTGGAGGGAAAGAATACCTGCTCAGGGAGGACATTAAGCATTCATCACAACATGGAGTCCAGACCAACACGTGGTGTCTCAGGGCCCACGGCTGTACCGAAGAGGCCACCGAGGTGAACTCCCTTACACTAGCCAAATGACAAAAGTGGGAAGCAGGAGGGCGTTCAGAACCAAGCTGCTGGAAGCTGAGCAACAGACCAGGCGAGCAGACGATCCGAACACATTCCACCGAATTTCAGGCCCTTGCTAGTGGCATGGAAATCCAGTCTCCACAGGATGAAAAGGAAAGGCGAGATCCAAGTTTCCTTGCCAATTGAGGCTGCCATTGCGCCCTGCCAAGTCAAAATCAAAACTCGTGGCTGAGGTCCTCTGAGCCCTCACCCGATTTAAATCGCCGTCAGGGACAAGAGTGTGGGAAGAGGAGCAAGAAAGACTGGCACATTGGCAGCGCCCGCCTCAAGAAGCTTGAGGAAGATCAATTTGAGCTTTTTCGTCCCTCTGTGGGGTGAATGCCCTGGCGTGGCACCCAGGGATTCCTTTGTCTTCTGAAAACCGTCGGCTTTCCAGCCAGCTGCACTAACAGGGCCTTCGGCCACTTAGCTCGAGCCCTTCTTCGCTCGTTGGCTTCTTCTGTCTGGGTAATTAATTGCTGGTGCCAGGCCCTGGATGGCTTGTGTTCCACACGGGCCCATCCTTCTTGGAAAAGTGCCCAGTTCATGTCTGGGAAAACCCAGGCATCTTTATATACCAGCTCCTGAGCCCTGACCCAAAGAATCACGGGCCTTCCTTCTTCCTGGTTGGACATTTTGTCCCAAAGGTCATGTGTACCTATGTCTAAGGTAACTGCAGGCATGTGATGGAGGAAAGGGATCACTGTAATTTGGGGGGAGTGGAGGAGAATAGGAAAACCAGCCAACAGTGAAAACCGAAGGAGGTGAAGAGCCCACAAGCTTTTAGTGCTCAGTTTATTTAGAACCTGGTGGGACTGGGTGCCCCAAGGAACAAAGAGCAACGGCTTCTTGTTCTAGATCAGGTCAGGATGAGGCTGGAGGAGAGAGCGCTTCCAGGCTGCGGGTGATTGGCAGAAGTCTTCCACACTGCCAGGTCTGTACCTTATCTCGTTGGGTCCTCCCAACAACCACAGAGGGAGGGCCTATTTTCATGCCCCGGGAGATGAGAAAACTGAACTGAGAGGCAATATGATCCCATGAGGACAAAGAGAAAAGCTGGCTACCACTTGTTCTTTCTGCTTTCTTGAGTCAATCGTGCCGCTCTCCCTCCTCCTCGCTGCCAAGGATGATCTGAGCAGTTAAGAAAGGACTCAGGGAGCATCGAGCCCAGTGAGCTCAAACAGACATTTCACGGGGCTTGGGCTTTTTAAGTTTACAGCTCTTATTTCTTAGGACCACTGCCAGCTTGCTTCTCAAAGACTCGTTCATCTGATTCCGTCCATGAAACCGGAGCCTCGCTTGGACCGAGAGATAAAGGACTATCTCCGTACTGTCAGGTCTAGGGTGGCCATCCCTGACCTGGTCCAAAAGAGGCAACAGAGATGGGGAAGAGAAGTAACTTGCCTACAGTCACATGGCCAGTTCCTAATTGGCTCAAACCTAGAGCTGCTGACACGGAGCCTGGAGCTCCTAGTCTGTGCTGTGCTAAATTGGCCACAGCAGATTCTCGGGCACGTCTCAAACAAAAACCATTTCCGCAGGGCATAATGGAAGCGACCAAGGAAGGGCTGTGGGTGCGTGTGCATGTGTGTGTATGCACGTGTGCACGAGTTCTGGCTGCTATATACACACACATGCACCTGATGAAAAACCTCACTTCTTTCTAAATGCTGGGACCCTGCTCCCCACCAGGGAGATTCCCTGGGGAAATCTCTGTGCTATAGTACAGCCCACCAGGCCCAGGCAGAAAGGACCAAAGAGTGTCTCAAAGATTGGAGGTCCAAGGCTACCCCAATCACAAGCTCTGCTCTCAAGGAGCTTCTGGGCTGGAGTGGGGCTTAAGGAGGAGCGAGAAAGACAAGGACCCAAATGTCAATGAGGCACGGAAGAGCACCATCCGTGCAAGAGAGCCGGGGAGGCAAAGTTGCAGTAGAGTTCAGACAGGGCCTGGCTAGCCTCGGATCCTTTTTAGCTCTAAATCGATTTACCTCTGAGCTGATGAATAGAGAAGTTGGAGCTAGATTAGGGCTAGCCTTTAATGCTGGGATCAGGAGTTTATGCTGGAGGTGGTAAGCAATGGGGAGCCATTGAAGGCTTTGACATAATCAGAGCGAGTCATTAGGGCTTTCCCTACTCGGGCAGCTCTGTGGACTTGGGAGTAGGCGGGCAGATCGATCAAGAAGCTATTCCAAAAGTTCCCAGAAAAAAAACCATGAGGTTAGACTCTAAGCTGGGTTAGTTGGAGTGGGAATTGAGAGGAGGGCGTGTTCATACTTTCCCATTGGTGATTTCAGGCCCACATTTAGAATTCGACTGAGTGAATCATCATAATGCGAGGGGAACCCGTCCAGTAGGAACAAGCCTGGAGCACCCACTTCTGGGCCTGGCTGGCGTTCTGGCAGCCAGATCTCATCTGCATTCCAGTCTCCAAGAGATGATTCCCTGCAGTCAACAAGACTATTATGCTAAAAAGATTTCCTGGGCAGATAGAGATGGAGACACCTTCGGTTGTTAGAGGGCCCGGCCATTTTCTAGGCTCCCAGCGTCTGTGGCTGCCCCAAACAAAAACGGGCAAGCCTCTGGAGCTCGAGCAGCCGTGCTTCTGCAGGCAGAAGCCCTGCCATGATGATGGGCTGCGGGAGGGACCCTAAGGGGAAGCAGGTCCATGGCTCCAGGAAATCGACTAGGTGGCCATTGGAGGGCTGAGCTCCCATAAAAAAGCGGCAGCTCCCTGGTTGCCTTGAGGGTACAAGCCAAAGGTCAAAGGTCAGGTAGCTGTGAGATGGTCCAAGGAGCCATGTTTGGGAAACCATGGCTTTGCCTCCACCGGCTTCTCTGTGACACATCGAATAGATCTCTTAGTCTTCTTGGCCCCTGTTTGCTGGCTTTAAAATGAGGAGGGTTGGCTTAAGGTCCCTGCCAAGTCTAACTTGGAGACCCCCGCAGAAGCTGCTCTGCAGATTCGTTTCGGCAGGGGAACGGGGCACCCTCCACTTCCCAGACTAGTTACCGGCATCTCCCCCACTGAGCAGAGCCAGAATGTCTCTGGTTCTCAGAGAATCAGCTCTCTCCAACAATTCCTCAGCTTGGCTTCTCTGCGGGTGCCCTGACTCACTAGCGAAGGAATAGAGGGCTTATCCATTTGGCCAATCAGAAGCCTGCGTCGGGCCTCTCCCCCTGCCCCAAGATCGGTATGTTTCACAGAGTAATGGCCGCACTCCCCATGGAAGCAGGCAGGCACACTGAACCGGACTCGCTGCTTCTTCTCTTGGCAGAGAATCAATAAAACAATCATTGGAAATCTCTACCACACAGCTTCTCTCAGACTGAGGCTCCGAGCTACCTCACTCGGCTTCTCTCTCCGCACTTTGTTCCAGCTGTTTCCCAATTTCACTGTGTTCTCTCCCGCCTCAGTGAGTTCACCAAGGCCAGACCCCTTGTGACTACACTAGAGCTCAGCACAATGACATTCCAGAAAATCGAGCTCCCCAATGGAAGAGGCTGGATTTACATTCAAATCCTGCTCCTACCACTTGCTGCTGTCTTATCTTGGGCAAATGACTTTCTACCTCTCTTCCGGTTTGCTTCCCCCAGAAAAATAAGGGGATTGGGCCAGATGTCTCCTGTGACCTCGCTAATTACATGGGCTACCTACCTCCTTGCTGGAAGTTTTCTCAGCAGGACTGCCTTGGTCCCCTTCTCTCCCACCCCCAGATTCCCTTGGGTTCTATCCTATTTAGCTGGTTCCCTTTCTCCCCTCTACTTGCTCACTCTCAGGTACCTTTACCCTTTCAAGAGAATGGCCTCTTGGGGCTATCTAGGGGGGTTGATGGACTTGCCTTTTCAGAATAAGACCTTTCAGCGCATCCAATAAACCAGAGAGTTTCCAAAGAAAACAAATCTACCGAAATGTCGTTGAAGAATGGTTCTTCACATAGTTAAAGGCCAGCTGAAGAAGCACCAAGAAGGGGAGGGTTGGCTTGTTCCTCTCTATAGCCTCAAGACTTGGAGACCCCAGGCAACCTAGAGCTAAGCAGCCCCGGCCAGTTAAGGATGGATTCTTGGTCAGCCTGGCCCCAATCCATAGTAAAGCCCAAAGGGTTCCTTTCGGTCCATCCTCTGTCCCTCCTGACAAGGCAGGGTTCGGCCTGGTATAGAATTGGTTCAATTGCCTTGGGGTAGGGGTGCAGGAAGATTGTTCTTGGGAAAAAGGCTTTCTTGGTTTTCTGTAGGGATGGAGGGGTAGGGGTAAGAGTAGGACAAAGAAATTCAGCAATCTATTCAAGGAGTCAGGTAGAAGTCCTCATCAGTTGCTCTGTACCCCTGCCCTTTAATTTCCCACCAACATCTGTCTGGGCTGGTCTCGGATGAGACACGGCCTGGAAGCACAGGGAGCCAGAGGACCTGGTTTGATCACTTCCTACCTGGATGATCTTGGCAGGTTCCTCTCTCTGTCTAGAAAATAAGAGGCTTGGATTAAGATGGCCTCTGGGGACCTTGTCAGCTCTCCTTCCCCCATCCTAGGTTCTCCCAGCCTTGGTCTTCCCAACTGGATATGACCTACCAGGTCTTGGGTGCCATGGGCACACCCTTCAGGAAACCACCTCCATGCCCAAAAAGCACCCAGGGGAAGAACTTGGCAGACGACAGAAATAAATCTGATTCTTCCGTTCCCAGAGCCAAGTGTCAAGTGTTTTGGCCCCTGTGAGTCAGGTTTAGTGGCCACAAAGACATTAAACACAATCTGACCCATTCGTGAGGTGCCTAACGAGGAAGTTGGGGTGAAGGGCACGCACTTTGCCGTCAGCAGAGCCGGCTGAGAATGGAAGCAGATCTCTGTGGCCGGGGCCGTATCGTTTGGCCTGGAAGGGCCTCTGCTTCTCCTTAGGAAAATGAAAGAAATTCTAAGGTCCCTTCTAGCTCTAAATCCATCTGACAATTATGTCACCGACAATCAATTCAGGGGCAAGAAACTTCAACCTGGCTAAGAGAAGCAGGATCTGTGAAGTCATCTCTTGCTTTATTTACCTTTTCCCAATCTTCCCTCTCTGGCTTCTCTACAGTCTCCGATACTGTGGTCTCTCCCCCGGCTACTCTTCCTCCTTTGGGTTTTCACTCTGCTTGCCTTTGCTGATGGTCTCCTCTTGCCTCATCTCCCACAGATGCTATTGTCTTCTTAAAATTCTCCCACAGTTTTAGAAATAGACTTTGTGAGGGGCAAAAAGTTTTAGTGGAGCTTTAAGCTATTCAAGCCCCAAAGTCACTCTTAAGATACCCTGTGCACACATGTACATACGCAGACGTGTAAGTACGCGTCTATATAAGCACATATATATAGATATATATACACATAAGTATATATGGAGGGAGAAAACACAAAAACCCTATTTTGAGATGCCTGTTCCTTATTTTTGTCAATGCAGGGCCTCACACAAATTGTGGTTGCTTGATAATTGCTCGTGATAGATTGATATTGATTTTTTTTTTGTCTAGGTGCTCCTTCTTTTTTTTTCCCTCAGCAGCATTTTATTTTTCCAAATGCATATAAAAATAATCTCAACATTCATTTTTGTAAGATTTTGTGTTCCAACTTTTTTCTCCCTCCCTTCCTTACCTCCCCCCTCTCCAAGATAGCACGCAATCTGATATAGGTTATATAAAGTATGATTCTTTTAAACATGATCCCAGATTTGTCATGTCATGCAAGACAAATCAGACCAAAAGGGAGAAAGACACGAGAAAGAAAAAGCAAACAAACAAAAAAAAAGTGAAAAGAGTATGTTTCAATCCACATTCCATCTCCATAGTTCCCTCTCGGAATGGCATTTTCCATATCAAGTCTATTGGAATTGCCTCGAATCCACCACATTGTGGAAAAGAGCCAAGTCCGTCACAGTGGATCATCATATAACCTCGTTGCTCCTGTGCACAATGTTCTCCTGATTCTACTTGCTTCACTCAGCATCAGTTCTTGTGAGTCTCTCCAGGCCTTTCTAAAATCATCCTGCTGATTGTTTCTTCTAGAACAATAATATTCCATTACATTCATTGACCATAACTTATTCAGCCATTCTCCAACGTCCGGGCAGCCATTCAGTCTCCAGTTTCTTGCCACTACAAAAAGATCTGCTCAACATTTCTGCACCTATGGGTCCTTTTCCTTTTTTATGATCTGGGATCTAAAATCCCAGTAGAGACACTGATGTGTCAAAGGGTATGCACAATTTGATAACCCTTTGGCCATAGTTCTCCAGAATCGTTCTCCAGAATGGTTGGATCAGTTGAGAGTACTGCCATCCTTCTAGTTACCCTTGCCTCCTCCACTATCTACTCACATCATCAATAACCTAGTTGCTTAGACAATAGTGTGCTGAAATGACTTGAAAATGGGCAGCCAGTTCTCTCTCCACAGGGAGTGGTCTCGGTCTTTGGAAAGTGGCAGCAAAGGGCATCAATTGACTTGGACCCTTTCCTCCGATGGCCCTGTCTTCAAAAAGCCAGAGCCACCTATATGGTGCCATGAGGTCTTAAGGGAAACTGAAGGAAATCCAACATGCACAGAGGTCAAAAGCTTCCCGTTTTGGCTGACAGAGATGACTAAGTGTGCGATTATGTTAGTTTCCCTCCGTATCTATTTTAATAAAGCGGGACTCAACTCTGGCAATTCCAGTCGGGCTGCCCCATACAGGCTGTGAAAAATTCACCAACTAAATAGGAGAGAACAAAAATACGAGGTTCATTAAGGAGTCACTGGAGGAGAGGAAGCCGCTTCTTGGGAAAAACACTTAAGAGGCTGAGATCCATAGTCAGAAGTCCAAGGCTCTGATGAAAATCTGATGAAAATTTAAAATCTATAAAGAATTGAGCCAATCGGTCAATAAGACCAAAAGCCATTCCTTGGCAGTTAAGTGGCCAAAGCACAGGATTAGTTTTCAAAGAAAGCAATATAAGTTCTCAAATACATGTCACTAAAAATCAAAGAAATGTATTGTTCTGAAGAATAATCTCTACCGTGCCGAGTGGCAAAGGGGATAAAAGATGGCCAGAGTCAATGTTGGAGGGGCTGGGGGAGAGCAACACAACCTGTTCAGACATACCCTGGTGATCCCCCAGTTGGATTTCTAACCCAAGGAGGACACTTACAGAAAGGACTCATATATACCAAACTATTCAGGGCAGCTCTCCTGGAAAAAAAAGCCCAAACCAATCATGTTGGTCACTGATATTAATTAATGGAATCTGATTGGCCCAGAAGGAAAAAAAATACCATCAGGTCAAAGGAATATGAAAGGACTTAGAAAGGAAGGAAGCAAAATAGGTATAACGGCTACAGCGGCTTAAATGAAAACATTGCCAGGAGGGTGACAAAACTCATTTCCAAGATACTGATGGATGCTGGGTCCCGATTACTCAACTTAAAGCCACTAGACTCGATCTTTACATTAGGTGAGTTCATGTCACTTCTTGTGGTCAAGCGAGTGTTACACCAAGACAAAATCTGTTGGTTAAAGAAAAATCCCCAGTGGATTTGGAGCCAGAGAGTTGGGGGCAACTCTTAGCTCTGTTCTTTCCAGTATCCCCATCTCTGGGCCAGTCTGCTCCTTGACAAAGTGAGCAGGCCTCGGATCCCGGCCAGCTCTAAATCTTACAATTTAGGGAACAAAGATTGGTTTTTTCTCTCCATCCACTGATCCATCCGTTTGTGACTGCCACTGGATGGGCTTCCTACAGCAATGAACAGGACTGCAAATGGTAACAGATAGCCCCAGCTCAGGTGGTCCAGACCACTGTCCTTCCAATCTACAAATCCAGCACAAGTGCACTTATAAAGCAGAGAAGGGAAGGTGAACGTGTCGCTCGGGACAAACCATCGTGTCATGGCCTAGGAAATGGCCTTTCATTGGGCCTTTCATTTGGAATGAGCTTTTTTATACCATGGCAGCTGCCCTGCAGTCCCCATGCTGGGATTGGATCTCGCCAGCCATGGACCCCATCTCTTCCACTTGAGGTATTGCCCTTGAATCTTTGTTCAAGGTCCAATCGAGTGCCACTTTTCCCCTGAGGTCTGCCTTGGCTTCCTGATCTTCCTCAAACCAGAAATGACTCTACTTTCCTGTATTATTGTGTCAGGCATTTATTCCCCCGATTCTGAATTAGCTACCATGTGTCATGTACTATGCTGGCTGCAGGGGCTAAAGGGAAGGCAGTCCCTGGTCTCCAGGACTTACACCTTAGACAGATGATATGGACATAATAGAAAATCAATACCAGGTCATTTGGGGGCGAGCGGGAAAGGCCTCATATCAAAAGGGGATGCTTGAGCCGAGCTTTGGAGGAAGCTAAGGAGCCTAAGAGTCTGAGAGGTGAGAGGGATGCTCTGGGCCTGACAACTAGCCAAAATCAACTTTTCCATTTGTAGACTTGATCCCATCTCCTCCCATCTTCTCCAACATATTTGCTCCCTCCTCTTTCTCCATTTCTCCTTCCCTCTGCTCTCCCTCTCTCTGTCTCTCTCTCTTCTCTCTTAGGCCTTCTGCCCATCTTGTGATTTTCTGATTTCTTTTGCTAAGTAACTGTCCATCTCCCGTACCTTGCATTGGAGGCCACTTGTCCAGTCTTCTTGTTGATTCCACCTCCCTACTAGTCCTCAGAAATGACTTTTCTCTATTCACATAACTTGCCCGTAATTCAGGCCCTCATCACAACTAGCCAATACAAATGGAACATCAAGCCTCCAAACATTCAGGCATTCAACAAACATTGCTGAGTAATAGCTATATGTTTGTTGCCCGTGGGAGGATAAAGATTAGCCAGATACACGTGTTGACTAGAGATCAATAGCCTTTCGTGTGTTGTCTTATCTCCCCAAATCTAAATGAGAGTTGACTAACACAGCAACCACACGTGAGTAGCAATGAGAAATGAGTTCAGCAGCAGCAGGAAAGAGCACTGGGAGACGAGAATGGTCAGGGAAGGCTTCCTGTAAGCGCTGGACCTTGAGCTGGGCTTTGAAGAATGAGCAGCATCTGAACAGACCAAAAGGAGGGAAAAGAAGAATATGGGATTCAGAAAGAAAATCTGGGGAGGGCTGAGGGAAGGGAACAATGAACTCAATACCCACAAGAGGCAATGGGATACCTCCAGCCCTCTATTCCTCAAATATTTAAGATGCTGCTTAAGTGTTGATAGAATGTTCAAAGGCTTAAATCAATTTAACACTGGAGCAGAGAGGATTTTGAATCAAAGGCAAAATTCCCCAAGTATTACATCATTGTTGTTCACCCGGGACTAAGCCTCTCACAAATGATGGGAAATGATTGCTGCACGCCCTCGGATCTTCAAACACTGCTCCACAAAAGAGAAGCTTCAGTTGTGCCCCCTCAACCTAAGTCTACACCTGAACGAATGAAGAGGAGCATGACTTCTCCTTCCCCTAAGTTTTGATCAAGTCTGAGTCACTGGCGGTAGAAAGACAGATGGCCCTGTGCTTGTGTGGCTGCCCAGAGAGGCATATGAAAGTCTTGCTGGGCTCAATGGGGCTTCCTTTTCATGTTTTGTACTCACCCTCTGCCTTATGTCGCTGTTTCTTTAACCCAGTTAAATAACATTTGGGACAAGAACCCATCTTTCTGGGACATGTTTTTCCTCTGTGAAGTTCCTAAAATTGGAGGGGGACTTATGGGTAAACTAATCCAAGCCCCAAATCTTAATGACAATTTTATTAATTTCTCCTTTTATTTTCAGAATTTCAAATTTAGTACTTAATTGGGAGGTTTAACTTGTTCTTTGAGTTTTTTTAGTTGCATGTGCAGTTCATTGATCTTCTCTTTCTCTTATTCATAGAAGCATTATAAAATTTTCCCTAAGAACTGCTTTGATTGCATCCCATACCTTTTTTTTTTTTTTTTTACCTTTATTCTGTATGTATCTCTCTGCTTCAGATGTGTTTCTTGTAAACAATATACTGTAGGATTCTGGCTTTTAATTCAGTCAACTATCCTCTTCCGTTTTATGGGAGAGTTCATCCCATTCACATTCACAGTTAAATTACTACCTCTATATTTGGTTCTTCTCAGTGATTCAGTGATCTAAAGCAATCCCAATACACTTTGGATAGAAAAAATGCCATCTGCATCCAGAAAAAGAACCAAGGAGACTGAATGTAAATCAACACATACTATGTTCACTTCTTTTTTCTGTTTTTTTTCCTCTTCCATGGTTCTTCCCTTTTGCTCTGATTTTTCTCTTTCAACATGATTCATAAAGCAATGTGTATTAAAAATAAAAAATGAAGTAATAATTTAAAAAGTTACACATATCATCTTCCCATATAGGGATATAAATATTTTAACCTTTAAAAAACATGTTTTTTTCTTCCCTTTTTACTTTCTTATGCTTCTCTGAGTTCTGTATTTAAAGATTAAATTTTCTGTTCAGTTCTGATCTTTTCATCAAAACTAATTGAAAATTGCCTATTTTATTAAATATCCATCTTTTCCTCTGAAGAATGTAGTTTTGCCCAAGTCCAAAATCTTACAGAAGAGGAAACTAAGATTCAAAAAGGTAAAGTTGCTTGCCCACAGCTGCACAAGTAGTCACTGTATTGGATCTGAACCTTGGACCTTGTTCAACTGCACCAGGGTCTCTCTAGATAATCCCAGACGGGCTAGATAAAGTGGAACAAAAATAGACATGGAAGTGGAGGCTGATAAAGTGGGAGGCCAATGGAAATGGAAAATTAATTCAGATCTCCAAGTATGACAGCAGGACTTGGATTGGAGAGGAAGACAGGGAGCTATGGAGTAAACTCCTAGGAAAGGAAGGAACATCATCTCCCTAAAGCCACCTCTCCTTTAGACTTCCCTATTGCTGTTGGCACACTAGTTACAACCTATATTATTCTTCTCTTGATCTGACCTCCTCTCCAGTCCTGGAGCTCTCTAACAGCTACTCATTTTCTCCCTTCTGCAGCCACCTCTTAGCCAGATTATTTGAAGAGCCTTCCAAGTGGTCTCTCTGCCATCTAATCGGTCCTCCACACAGAGATCCAAACTTCTCCCTAACTATGCTTTTTCTTCTGCTTCCAAACTAGAACGGATCCCCCAGCTCCTAGGATCAAATGTCAACCCTCAACTTGGGAGTGAAGGCCCCTTTCAATCTGGTTCCAACTTCTCCCTCCAGCCCTATTTCCCACAACTCCCCTTTTTAAACCCCAGATCTTAGCCAAATTACACTACTAATTATCTAAATATAGATCGAAGCATACTATTTTCATTTTGGGTTTTTTTCTCATGGTTTTTCTCTTTTGTTCTGATTCTTTTTTTCACAACATGACTAATGTGGATATATAATTAATATAATTGTACACATATAACCTGTATCAGACTGCTTGTTGTGTTGGGAAGGGGGGAAGGAGGAAAAATTTGAAGCTCAAAATATTATAAAAATGAATGCTGAAAACTATCTTTACATGTAATTGAAAAAATACTAGTAAGTGAAAAAATATTCATTGAAATTAATCATTAAGGCAAATTTTAAAATATGAGTTTCTGCCATGATTATGATCAACAAAATAAATTATGTTCATATGGCATAAATCTTACACTGAATTGGCTTCAGAGAACAGTCTTACATTCTAATAGCTCTAATGGAGAGGAAAAAATTGTATTTGGACATTATTTTCAGCCCTAGAAGGCTAAACAAATAGTAACTTAGGCATTACTAATTGGTCTTCACCTTTGAGACAGAAGACTTTATTTTTAACTGCTATCCTTCATTTTTCCATCACCTATACTATTCAATACATTCTTTCCTCTCCTAGCCCTAGAATGGGCTGCTTTGAGAAGCAGTGTACTTATAATAAAGTATAAAACAAATCAAAAAATGAGTTCACCAAATTAACCAACACAACTATTGAGTTGGACAATATGTGCAGTATTTCATGCTCATATCCCTCGCCTCTGCAAAAAAAAACTGGACAGTGTCTCCTTTCCCAGCTTTCTTCTTTGGGACCAACCTTGGCTATTCTCATCCCCTGTTGTTTTGTTGCAGACATCATGGAGATTGTTTTCTGCTTCTTTCTGGTGACCTCTGATTGTACTGCTCTAGATGCTTCAAGCCAATGATTCTCTATAATCACTGTGTTCACTTCTTTATAGCATAGAATTACTCTATGACCTACACATTCTACAACTTGCTTAGTCATTCATTCCCTAACTGATGGCCATCTACTCTGTTTCCAATACTTTGCTCCTACAAAAAGTGACTAAAGAAATATTTTGGCATGATATGGAGGGGTTTTTGGGGGGTATCCCAGAATTCTTTGAGTTCTGCATCTCACAATGGACTCCCTGAGTCAAAAATCATGAACATTTTAAGTAATTTTCTTAGCACAATACAAATTGTTTTCCAGAATGTTTGGATCAATCTACAGCTCCACCGACAATGTGATAGTATGCCATGATAAGAGATAGTTTTGATAGATAAATTCTCAGGAGATGGTTCCACTTGTATTTTTCAGTGCTTACTTGTAGCAATTGAGAGACAAGGGTCCGGAGGAAAGTATTTTCATGATCTGCCTTCCTTAGGAATCTCATTCTCTTTTCTAGCACTGTCTTGGTCTCTCTTTAAAAGAAATCTAACTTTGGGGAAGACCGATGTATGAATATAATGTTGATGGAACTGGGAATCGAAATTAATCTGGAAAACAATTTGGAATTATGCAAGGAAAATCCTGAGTTCTTTGCATTCTCTGACCTAAAGATATCACTAGTAGGCATATCTCTCCCCAAGAAGGTCAGAGATGGAAAAGATCAATCAATACAAAAACACTCATAGTAGCAGACTATTATGGTAGTAAAACAAAACAAAACTGGAAACAAGGTAGAGGCCCTTAATTGGGGAATTGCTGAGAAACTTGTGCTCATGGAATGCTATGGGACCAAAATGCCCTGCATCCCATCTCCCTAGATGTATCCCACCTCCCTAGGTCTCCACATGTATGCGTGAGCTCCTAGAAGAACAAGCAAAGGAATGAAATGCCAAAAGAAACAATGACACAAAAATCCCTCCAAGCCTGGGCAAACTCCTATGATGTGCTACAGAGAAAAGAAAGCAGAATGTGGAGTTTGAGATTAAAAGAAATGCAAAGAGCCCCAAAAGACTATAAGCTTCTTTGCTGAGAGGCATCAGAAAGCAAGTGCTGGGCTGCTATATGTGTTACTTGCTGGAGGGAAGCCAGCCTAGGCTTGTGAGGATGATTACAGCTAGCCTGAGTGGGAAGTCTGCATTTCAGGGTGAGCACACTGAGAGATACAGGTAAGGATGATAGCTGGGCCTGTAGCACCATGGGACAAAAGGAGGCTCTAGTCAGTTAAACCTAGATGGCAGGGGGTTGGTTTTGGGAGAAACCTGAAATTATGGAGTTAGAATGGACAAGTGTGGAAGCTGGGAGCCTCTGGGTTACCAGGGCTCACCATTTGGCATCCTCTCCTACTTGGTCACCTTGGTGGAAGGAGTGGATGGAATATAAGTTGTAGTAACCGCTCCCCCTCCCCACACATAGTCTATACTGATACAGGATAAACAATGTGGAAAACTGTAAGATAAATTTGTCTATTTTGGTTTCTCCAAATTTGAGATCAGCTTGAGTTAATCTCTGGGTCTGTGGTTTTGAAGGCAAGTGGCAGCTGAAAGAGACACCAGGAGAACCATCCCACAGAATCACCACCTCAGCTGGCATCTAGTCCAACCCACAGCCCAAATGAAATCCTCTAGACACCATCTCTGGCAGGTCACTTGGGTCTCCTTTAAAGACTCCCTGTGACAGGAAATTTGCTACCTTCCAGACTGGTTCTCTTTGGCTCCAGAGGAAAGAATCACAAGCAAAGTTAATGGGGGAAAATGCTTCAAAGGGGCTAGTTGGGGCAACTTCCTAACAATAGCTGCTGTCCCTGAGTAGAATGGGCTGCTTTGAGAAGTAGTGAGCTCCCTATTGTCAGAGGTCTTCAGAAACTGGATGTTTCCTTGTTGGGTATGTGATGAATAGAGACTTCAGCCAGCTGCTGAAGTCTCTCCTAACTGGTCCATTCTGCCATTCGGAATCCATGACACTTGGATAGCTTTCACTATCAGGAAGCACTCCCTTGTATGGAGTCCATCTCCTTGTTGGCAATTTCCATCTATCTCCCTTTCCAATCCATCTATCTCTCCGATTCAATTCACACAAACGTTACACTTTTTATCCCTTCATCTGTCTGGAAGCAGATCGGTCTCTTTTCCCATTTATTCTTCACTAGACTCGGTGACAACAGCACCGGAAACACCCCAGTTTGCCCATACACTGAGTCACTCTCAAGGCCCTGTTTCACATCAAAGATGCTTAAGGGAAAATTTTTTTTTCCTTTTTCACTGTATGTGAGCTGAAATTCTCCTAGGAAATGAATGTGCTTCAGGCTAAGCCTTGAGCTTCTAAGAGAGGAGATCTACTGGAATACAATGTACCTTCTCGGGTAGATTTTATTGGCCCCATGAAGAGCCAGGTTTATGAGGTTACCAACTGGCGATAATTACTTCTTTTCCTTTCCTTCATTTCCTTTTTTCTCAACTCACCAAGCCTAATAGTCTAGATTCTGTGAGAAGGCAACAAAAGCCTGGAGAGGAGAAGAGGGTCCCTCTGAGGTCACCTTGGGGAACAATGGTCCACAGCAGACTCGATGGTCTCAAGGGATCAGGAGGAAGGCCAGCCTTCCGACAGCTTTCAAGCTTCTCCAGTTGAGGCCATTTTTCCAAAGGGAAACAAATGTGCTTGCGGGACCTTGGAGATGAAAACAGATGTGAGGCGTTCTAGATAAACATCTACCCCAGGAAAACATGTACAGAAACAGGGTGTGGCACAGACTGCAGGCTTAGGACAAGATGGCTGCCGACTGCTTCTTTTCTTTCCCTCTCCTGTAACAAAGTGGGAATACCACGGAACAGGCCACAGTTCCTGGGACGATGGGTGGCCTCTGCCATGACAGTAGCAGCTGTCTGCGGAAAATAGTGCCTGGGGACACCCAGAGCCCCAAGAGCTTAACTGCATACTAAGAGAGCCCCTTCTTGCTGTTGGAACAGGCTAAGGGATACCCTTCCTATGAATAGAAAGCAAAACTCCCATCTCCCGCCCTCCCAGGTCTCCACACATGTCCATGGGTTCCTCTCTGTAGGCAGGAAGCAGCAGGAGCCAGGGCCAACAGGGAGAAGCTCGGGATTCAGGTCCTACTACCTGTCTGAGTTTGAACAAGTCACTCAGCTTCCTGTGGGTGCTCCATCCATAAAAGGAAAGAGTTAGATTAGATGCTCCCAGAGATCCTTTCCAGTTCTCGATCAAGCATCTGTTTGAGCCTGCTCATCTGCGCTGGACATTTTGTTTTGTTACCATGATAGGATTTCTTCTGCCAAGCAGAGCTCTTTTCTGATAGTCGCTGTGCTTTGCTTCAGCTTCAGTAGAGAGATACTTCCTACTGCACAGCTTTTCCTCCCTATCCTCAGCAGTGCTACTCTTCAAGGCTCAGTTCAAAGCCCACATCCTCTGGCTACTACTGGAGAGCACTTAGCTCATTGCTCACTCCATTTTTTCCTACCTGCTTCTAACCTTCCTCTTAAACTATAGTCTTTGAGGATAGGGGCTAGGTCTACCTTGTCTTAGTCTGCCCTCCCAGAGTACCCTGCATATAGTCAACACCCTTCAGAGCCCGTCTGCTGGGCCAGACTCTCTGGGAAATGAATGAAAGGTACCGCAGGCATGGAGAGAAAGAGATAGGCCAGGCAACTGCAGCGAACCCCAAGTCCCTTGCTGCATGAGGAGGGGAGCCCAGCCCACCAGCAGTGCCGCCTGGTCTCTATGGACAAGGGACTGGCCCAGCAAAGTTAGAGGAACGTTATGGAACTGGGAAGAGCCAGGGATAAGGGAGAGGATGGGCTGGGAGCCCTACCTTCCTCCCTTTGGCAGAAGGGAAGAACCTGCAGGTGCTGAGCGTTACAGGCACTGACAGAGTATTCCTGGGCTTGGACAGTCTTGTTTAATGGTTTTCCTTTGTTTATAAGTGAAGGTTCAATCAGCCGAGGGAAGGAGTAAGTAAGTATTTGAATATATTTTTTAAAATATGAAATTAAATTTGAAAGGTTTTTAAAATACAAAATTAAATCTGAAAAAAAAAAAGAAATACAAGCTAAGAGAATAATGGAGAGGATGTATGACCATTGCTTTGCACATTTTAAAGGATGCTATCAATCCCAGCTAGTAGTATTAGTCAAAATAGGCATCTTTTGACAGGAAAAGATAATAAATATGTTGGAGGGGATGTGGGAAAACTGGGATACTGATGCATTGTTGGTGAAGTTGTGAATTGATTCAACCATCCTGGAGAGCAATCTGGAACTATGCCCAAAGTTGATCCAGCATAGTTGATTCAGCAGTGTCTCTACTGGGTCTGTATCCCAAAGAGATCTTAAAGAAGGGAAAGGGGCTCACATGTGCAAAAATGTGGCAGCCCTTTTTGTAATGGCAAGGAACTGGAAACTGAGTGGACGCCCATAAGTTGAGGAACGGCTGAATAAATTAATGGATTACTATTGTTCTATGAGAAACGATCGGCGGGATGATTTCAGAAAGGCCTGGGGAGACTTACACGAACTGATGCTAAGTGAAATGAGCAGAACCAGGAGATCATTGTACACGGCAACAAGAAGACTATGTGATGATGAAGTGTGATCAACTTGGCTATTTTTTCAGCAATGAGCTGATTCAAAGCAGTATCAATAGACCCGAGATGGAGAAAGCCCTCTGCATCCAGAGAGAAAACTATGGAGACTGCATGTGGGTCAAAGTATAGTATTTTCACCTTTGTTGTTGTTGTTGTGTATGTGCTTGTTTTTTCTCGTTTTTCTTTCTTTTCCCTTTTGATCTGATTTTTCTTGTGCAGTGTGACAAATATGGAAATGTTTAGAAGAACTGCATGTGTTTAACCTATATTGGATTGCTTTGCTATCTAGAGGAGAAGGGAGGTGGAGAGGAAGGGAAGAAAATCTGGAACACAAGGTTCTGCAAAGGTGAATGTTGAGAACTATCTTTTCATGTATTTGGAAAAGGAAAAGTTATTTGAAAAAATAAGCATCTTTCTCAGATTAAGAGAAAGCAGAAAGTTGGAGGAATGCATTGTTTTCCTCCCTGTGTTCCAGGGCACCAAAGGAACTCTCCAGCTTTTTGTCCTCCTCTTCTTCCCCAGCTCTCAGCCCGAGGGAATAAAGGATAGGAAAGGGGAAAGACAGAGAGAAGAAGTTGTAATGGAAAGCTAGCAAAAGGCATGGAGAAGCTAATAAGAGGGGTTGGGGTGAGGGAGCAGCAGAAGGTGCATGAGACAAAGGGGAGGGGGAACTGGGTCAGAACTCCTAGAACAGAGATCATCAGAAACGGAAGGGGCTGGAGATCCTGAAATGCTAATGCTGGAAAGGGCCCCAAATCATGGAATGCACGTTCTGGAAGGGGCCTTCGAGATGAGAAACTCCTTCTCCTTCAGCTTCCATATGAGGGAACGAAGACCCAAAGACAAGAAGTAACTCGCTCTGAGCATGATCCACCTTCAGGCTCTTGTCTAGACTGTATACATGCTCCCAGTTGGCTGGCGAGGCGAGGCAGGCACATTACCGAGAGCGCACCAAAGCCAAAAGCTGGCAGACCTCCAATGACAACATTAGGAGAGCCGAGCATTTGGAAAGCCGTGCTTCTGTGGTCTAAGCATCTGTGGCCCTAGCTCCCGCCGTTTCCCAGAGGCCTCTGTCCATCCAGGGGCACCTCTGCCAGCACTCAAGGCCATTTTCCCTCTGTTTGACCAAATGCCCACCAAGCTATCTGAGTTGTGCTCTTCTTTGGCAAATAGCATATGGAAAAAAAAATGAATGCCGACCCTACTTCTCACTGGACCAAGGACCATCTCCAAAAGGGCCATCCGTAAGCAAAAGCCATTCAGCGCTCACTGGATGGGGGTCCTGAGAAAGGATCTGCTCCTTTAGGGTCTCCAAGTTTCCTCACATGCAAAATGAGGTTATGGGATTCTATTATCAAGTAGATATTGATCCAGTTGTATAAAAGGGAAACTTTCCTAAGTCTGAGCTGTCCAAACCAGAACACACTGCCTGGGGAGAGAGTAGAGTCTGGCTACCCAGCTGGCAGTGAGTAGAGAGGACTGACTTTACATAGTAGCAGGGAAAGGGAATCACAGCAGCTCAGTTTAAATCCTGCTTTGTGTCCCCCTGGAAGCCTCAGATTTGTAATAATCTGGAGGAACCGGAGGCAGGGGATGAGGGACAAATGGACTAGATGCTCTCAAACATGCTTTCCAGCTCTCAGTCTATAATCCTAAGTTTTTTCTAACTGACTCCATTCAAAGGTCCATCCTAGCTTGGATAGTCTTTGTCTGAGAGCCTCTCCCAGCTCTAATGGTCTATGTTCTAAAGCCCCTGCCATTTTCTAAAGTCCCTTCCAGCTCTGAAGTCTAGGTTCTAAAGCCCCTTCCTTGTTCTGAAGACTCTTCCAACTCTAACAATTTATGTTCTAAAGCCTCTTCCATTTTCTAAAGTCCCTCCCAGCTCTGACAATCTAGGTTCTAAGGCCCCTTCCTTGTTCTAAAGACCCTTCCAACTCTAACAATTACATTCTAAAGTCCATTTTCCATCTCTGACAGTCCGTTTTAAAGTCCCTTCCATTTTCTAAAGCCCCTTCCAGCTCTGACAGTCTATGTTTTAAAGCCCTTTCCTTTTTCTAAAGCCCGTCCCAATACTGACAATCTGTTCTAAAGCCCCTTCTATGTTCTAAAGCCTCTCTCAGCTCTGATAGTCTATGTTCTAAAGTCCTTATGAGCTCTATAACTGCTGGTTTTGATGACTCTCACGATGTCACGAGAGCATTTTGTACATTTTATTGATATACTTTTTTTGGCCTTTCATGCAGAGCGGGTGTACGTGGCTGCCAGGGTTCAAGACACTTGGGCTACTTTTTCCAGTTTTCATACTTCTGTACCTTGGATCTTGCTCAGCAAGTGATGGCTACACCTTGCCCAATGAAGCATGGTCTCCCTCAGCAGCTGTGGGCGGGACCCCACAGATTCTGCTGAACACTGCTTGATGCCTTCCAAAGGATAAAAAACATCTCTATCCCAGATAAGCAGGTTTCAACACAAATGGCTTCTTGTCTTAAGGAACACCAGGAGTCTTTTGGACTTCAAGAGAGACAATTAGTGCCGCTGAAAGAAAGATGTTGTGCTGGGGTGGGAGTCCTAGGATCGAGCTTGGCCCGTCACCTTCGTCACCCAGAAACTAGGCAAACAGACCACTTAACTTTTCTGGGCCTAAGTCTCTTTCTTTGGAATTGACCTTTAAATGACCCCCAGGATCCCTTCAAACTTTATGAACCTATGGGAAATGAAAACTGAAGAGTAGGAAACAAGAAGTATCTTTTTGGAAAAACCATTTCAGAAAATCAATTTGAAGTCCCTCACCTCCAAATCAGCTTTTTACTCTTTTCATCACTACTAAAAGGAAATGGGGAAAATGTAGCATTAAGAAAACAAAGGCAGGAAGAGGAAACTGGTTGGGAGGAGATGGAGAGGGAGCGGAGAGCCAGGGACTAATGGATGCACTCATCTCTCCAGACTGACTAAGTGATTGATCAGAAAATGCAGCGCTGTCCCCTATTCCCCGCCAACACTTCAGAGAATGTGTGGGCTCATCGGAGCTAAAAAGTCTTGATGAAAAGACAGGCTTTTAGGGGGCTTATGAACAACACAAAGTGGCCGGATGCTAGTTAGCCAAATATAGAAAGAAGAATCACCTGAAAAAATCAAGAGAATTGAAGCGAAGGGGAGAAAAAATGAAGCCATCTTTAAAAGAGAGAATAGTCAAATCAAGTAAGTAGATGGCTTTGCTAAACCCTGGGAAAATATTTCTGAGACATTGTTCCCATCAAAACAGCTGGTGTGGAAGTTCTGGAGCCATGCCCCCATATGGCAGGAGAAGGGTAATAAAGCCTCCAGGGTCACCATGATTTCCAATTCCATCTCTGGAGCAAACACACTGCAACAATTAATCCATCAATCCATTTTTGCTTCTCCTGTAGACTGATGGGAAGTAAGGCAGAGGGTGCTAAGAATTCTACAGTTCTGTAGACTGTCAATGAACTTGAACTTGACTATTGATGCTCTTAATAGGGGATCCTTGTCCAGTGACCAATTAGTGAATAGATAGCTGAAAGAACTGAATCCTACCCGTCTAAATGGAGAGAGGGTTCACTGGTTGTCCTTGGAGAAGCAAGGAAAGGCGTAGGCAGAGTGAGCTTTACTGCTCATCCAAAGGCAACCAGAAACACCGTGTCATGGAACATTGGGCCATCTCATCCAGCAGTACAAATAAGAAGGATCTGCAAAAAGATCAGCATGGAAATCATTGTAGCTTATGTACCAATACAGGGGAATGAGATGGAAGGGATGGAGATTCTGTGAAGACTCTTCAAATTAAATAAACGTACGCTCTGATGTTTGGGGACTTTAATGACAATATTTTGGGGGGAAAGGAAAATGAGGAAAGACACATGGGAAAACGTGAGAAAAAGATGTATGTAAAAGAAACCTGTGGTTTCAGATATGATCTACTTTTTCTGTTCTTCTTTGTGTATGGAAATGTTTGTGTTTGACAATGTTTATCAAGCACAGAACTACAATCTTTTTTTTTAAAGCACCAAATAACACTGTGAAGAGCAAACTAGTGAGAAGAAAGCCTTGTTATTGGTGTAGGAATTATTCCCCACTTAGTGTCTATGAACCACCAGATAGCACCTCCTCCATTCGAGACCACAATCAGAAAGAATGACCAGCACAGCAGCAGACAGACTGAATAAAAGTGCCAACAGAGGAAGAAATGGAGCTACAGAATGGTTAAGTGACTTACCCATTGTCACATAGCTAGTAAACTATTAAAGGCACGATCTTAACCCGGGCCTTCCCGACTAAATCCAGCACACAGAGACTCTCCAAATGAAAAAGGAGTCTCCGAGGTGACCTAGTCAAATCCTTTGCCTGATACCTCAAAAGTGGCCATCTTGTTAATGGTAAGGAGCTCACTTTCCACTGTGGGGGACTGCTCTCATGGTCAGGAAGGCATCCCCTTCAAGTTGTCCCCAGCCCCATGTCAGACAAGCAGCAAACACTGTTGGACAAGATGTTTCGAGAGCACTAATCACCATCAGCCGGTGCAGCCAGATGTTTGTTTGGACCCAGATGGCGACCAGCTGTCTGACAGCTGCTCCATGCGAGCTCTTCCACTTGGGCTTTCCCAGCATCTATATCATGTAGGAAAGAAATCAAAAAGACTTTTTCCCCTTAAGGGTGAAAGAAAAGGCAAAGGGGGTGAGGGGAATGCCACTGACAATAGATTTGAATTCTTAAAATTAAATGTAAAAGAAAAAGACAAAAATGGTTTTCGGTTCCTAGGGAGACGGACTGCTCATCTCAATCAAGTTTGACTGCTTCATAGAGACTTTCCAACTTGGAAGGGACCTAAAATAGGAATTGTCTTTCTTTGATCATGTCCCTCTGGGAAGCTCACTACCTACCAGGCAGCCCCACAATGTAGGGAAAGCTTTGTCAGGAAAGCAGGCCCCCACTCTTACTAGTTCTACCATCTGGGATCAAGCAGAACACAGTTAAGCAACCCCCTTTCTACTTTGTGCAGACAGTGTTTCGGGCCCTTGTCCTGAGACTTCGCTTCTCCAGCCACGACCAACAGCTCTAGTTTCTTTGACAGATCCGTCAATCAGTCGACAAGCATTTCTTAAGCTCATTCTATGGACTAGGCAGGGCGCTAAGCCCTAAGGATACAAAGAAAGGTAAAAGTCATTCCTTGGTCTCAAGTTCTCATTCTACAGAGGAGACAACTTGCAAACAATAAGGTATAAACATGCCGTCCATCATGTTCTGGGTTGTTTTTATGGTCCCGAGACCTGGAGCAGGGTCTATCTTAGAACTGAACAGCTAGGAGGCCTGTTAGACTACAGCAGAAGTCTTCCAAAAGAACACGTTATTGATGGCAAACTCATTTCTTTTTGTAATATAAAAGAGTCGTATCTCTAGAAATGCTATTACATTTAAATTACATAAGGAGCATAGTCACATTTACATTAATATAAATGTGCATACACATATAGGATCAGTGCTTCCTAGGATTTTTTTCTTTTTACTTTTCAATGAACAAAAATTTGTTTTTGTTTTTTCTCTCTCCCACATCACCACCAATTGAAAAAGAAAACCAAAACTTGTTGGTTTTTTAAAGACTAAAACAAAATCCAAGCAAAACAGTTTCCTACACTGGCTAAAATATATGCCTCATTTTGTACTTTGAGTCTGTCACTTCTCTGTCAGGAGATAGGTAGCTTGCTTTCTCATTGGTCCTCTGGAATTATGGGTAGACACTGCATTGGCCTGTAGTCCGTAGTCTCAAATGACCACAATGGCGATTTCTGAGAATATACATCTCATTGTCCATCTTGAGTCTCCTCTCTCATCCATCCCTGGAATAATGGTTGGTGACGACACTGATGTTCTCACATCTGTTGGGGCCCTGATGCTACTCACTTTACTGTGAATCATTTCATACAATTCTTCCCAGTTTTCTCGAAAGGTTCTCTTTCATTTCTTTCAGTTCCAGATACTAGAATTCATTCAGCCATCCTCAGGCTCACGGATGCCCCTTTTGTCTCGGGTTCTTTGACATTTTACAGAGCGGCTCACTTTCTTTGGTCTTCTGAGGGCGAGCAGTGGTACTGCTTCATCCCTGTTTAGTGCAGAGGTCCCCTGGGGCCACAGAGAAGAGTCATTTGAAGTTCCCCATTCCCATCCACTGTTCTTTCCATGTCACCAGCAATAGAATGGAAACTAGAATATGCAGAACACAGAAGAAAAGGGTCAAATACCAAAGGGTATAACGTTCCTGCATCTGCAAAACAGTGTCTGGCACATAGTAGGTACTTGATAAACGCCTGGTGAATTAAACTGAATTGAATCGGTGTGGGAGAAATCCTTAAGTTCCTTCAAATGAAAGAATTGAACAAGATCACCTGTACAATCCAAACCCTAAGGCCTTCTGAGTCTCAGGAAATCGGGTCCCACCTGGGGCTATCCTGGGAGGAGCACATCTGCAGCAGACAGAGCTGGCTCCGGAGGGCTGGCGCCTTGGGGATGGGGAGAAAGTGCTCTTCTTCAATCAACTTTCTCCAGTGCTAAGAGACAAAGTGCCAGGATGGCCTGGGTGTGTCACAGAAGGCGGTCCCATCTGGGTGCCAGCTGTCCCTAATTACCAAAGCCACACAGAGCTTAAGAAATCAAGAGAAAAAGCAAAGGCTACTGAATTAATTTGGTCATTTTTTTTTTGTTTTTCCAAGTCCTGGAATCAATCCCCTATTTCAGAGTCGCCATGGCTACAGGGCTGGTGGAGGAGCCTGTCTCTGCCTCATCCTGGTAGGTGGATGGTAAGCTTTGGTTTTGAAGCATGGACTTTTTGTCCCAGGACCTTTGGAGGGGCTTTTGGTATCACCTTCGAATGGGGTCTGCGGGTGACCCAGCTGTTCAAAGGCTCTGCCAATGGCAGGGATGGGAAGGGGGACAATCTGGCCTCAGTTGGTGAAGTAGCCAGTCAGAGAAGACAAAGGGCCTTGAATCCCAATAATATGAGGAGGGTCTCCTCAAGGAATTGGGCGTGTCTAGCCTCAGAAAAAGAAGGGGGGGTGAAGGAGAGGGAAAGACAACAAAGGTGATCCCACTCCTCAGGGATTAGCCTTGTTCTGCTTGGCCCCTGAAAGCAGAATCAGGAGCAAGAAAAGCCAGTCGTAGAGGCTTTGCTTTCATTTCAGGGTAAGACGAGGATGGTACCCCCAAGGAAAAGAAGCTGCTTAGGGAGGGGGGCCAACATGTAGGGCAATTGGGACAAGGGACTGCAGGTCCGGGTTGGGCTGGAAGACCCCCCACATCCCTACGTGTCTAGCCTGGTGTGGAAGATCGCCATCCTGGCTCAGGACCCGTGGATGGGTGGGAATGGGCAGAAGAGAAGAGCCTGGGAACAGTCCCCCAGCCAAAGCACACTCCTGGAGGGCAGGCAAGATTTGATCTGCTTTGGGTTTTCTCCTTGGCTCTCCAGAGCTCTTCCAACATAAAGTCTTGGGATTTGAAGGAAGCTATGAGCAATTTGTGTCAGTTTCTCTTGAGAGCCCCATCTCCCTTCAAGACTCCTTTTGAGCACCATACCCATAAAGAGGGCCTTCCACAGTCCCCTGATCAAACCCTGGTATACTTCTGACTGAGCAGCTGCTGTCCCCACCCACGGCATAACACAAGCTCCCTAAAGAGCTTAGCATGGTGCCGGCCTGGTATCCAGAAGGTATAAATGATGACCAGCATGACTCAAAGGCTGGGATGGATTTACTACAGTATCTGTATTCCTGGGATGCAGGACAGCATCTGGCACAGGCAAGGTGCTTAGGAAGTACTTGTTCCCAGCCTTGCCACTCACCCCCAAGCAAAGGCTGGGAAATGAATCTAGCCATGTCAGCTTGACATTGGCCAATGGACCCGGCCAAGGCCAGCTTTAGCCATCAGCCTGCAAGAAGCACACACAACTCTGTCTCCTTTGAGACACTGACAAGTCATAAGTGTGGCTGGGTCATGGCCTCTTGGTTCAAGGAGGCCTTGGATGGTGGTAAAACAAACCCTCTGCTATCAGGATCCAACTTCCTCCTGATTTTCCTCCTTCTCTGACCAGTTCTCCCGAGTCTCCTTTGCTGGGTTCTCATCCAGATGGTGCCCGCTAAACCATAATGGGGCTCTGTCCTGGGCCTTCTTCTCTCCTCCCTCTGTTATTTCTCTTGGGGGTCTCCTCAGCTCCTCTGGATTCAATTACTACCTCTATGCAGTCTGTTCTCAGATCTCCTTATGTAGTTCTAATGGTTTTCCTGACCTGGAGTCCTATATCAGGAAATGCCTCCGGTCACCCTCCAGCATCTTCCAGAGCCAATCAGCTGCCACGTCCTGTCAGTTTTATCTCCGTGACGTCCCTCCAATACACATCCTTCTTCCTCTGACACTCCCACCCCCCATTCTGGTGCAGGCCTTCATCAGCTCATGTATGGATTATTGCAATAGCAGCTGAGGGCTCTGCCTGCCTCAAGTCTCCCCCACCTCCTGTCTGACCTCCATCCAGCTGTCAAAGTGATCTTTCTTGAGCACCAGTCTGACCATGTCACCCCCTATTCAGTAAACCCCCTATTAACCCAGGATCAAAGAGAAAACCCCATCTTTGGCTTTCCCCCAGCCTTCCAACCTCCCTAAGCTGATGAAGCTCCATTCCCCCACCTCTGACCAGGAACACTCTCCCTCCTCATCTCCACTTCCATCTCATTGCAGGTTTTCTTCAAGTTCCAGCTGACATCCCCCCTTCCCCCCTCCAGCAAGCCTTTCTCGATCAATCCACTGTTGATTAGCTCCATTTTATCCTGGATAGATCTTCTTGGCGTGTACTTGGTTGCAGGTTGTCTCCACCATTAGGCCATGAGCTCCTTGAGAGCAGGGGCTAACTTTTACATGGTTTTTTACATTCAGTTAATTTCATGTAATTTCTTCAATTACACATAAACAATTTTTAAAATTTATTAAAGCTTTTTATTTCCAAAACATATACATGGGTAATTTTTCAGCATTGACCCTTGCAAAACCTTCTGTTCCAACTTCTCCCCTCCTTTCCCCCACCCCCTCCCCCAGATGGCAGGTAGTCCCATACATGTTAAATATATGAAAATATATTAAACAAAAGTTTAATATGTTTTTAAAAAAATATATAGGTGCAAATTTTCTCCCTCTCCTTCCCTCCCCACCTCCTTGAGAAGGCAAGCAATCTGATATCCATTAGCCAAGGTTTTTTTTTTTTTCTTGCCTTTCTTCTTATTCCCAGTGCCTAAGCTCAGTGCCTAGTAGTACTAAGTAGGTACTTAAAAAGGCTTGTTGACGACTGACTGGCTAGTGCCAGTACCACTTCCAAAGTCCTGGAAACAATCTGCTCTCCACTCGGAAGGCACAACCTTGGCAAATGTACGCAATGAAAAGTTGAGATTTTAAAAATTTGTTACAGATTCTTTTAAACAATCTGGTGTGTGTGTGTGTGTGTGTGTGTGTGTGTGTGTGTGTGTGTGTGTGTGTTTAAATCTGCTGCTTTTGTTTTTAAAAAGATATCTGTAAGGGCAGTTCAGTTAGAACAAGTCTGTTTGCCTTTCCTGCCCTGCCACCACCTCTAATCTACACCTCACACCCCCTGGCCCGATATGTTCTTTTGGGGAATATGAAATGCACTATCTCCAACTAGCCGGCACCATTGTCTATCCTGTGTGATAGAGCAAGGAGGCTCTGAATCCCTCCTAGGTTTTCTCTAGCCCATACTCAGGGCTCTTGACATCCTGGCCTTGATCTCACTGGCCACATCATTCAACTCTGCAAAGACTCTGTGTGGTTCCCCTGCCCTTCCTTCCGAGGCATGGAATTGCAGAACTGGAGAGCACAGCATTGCAGGAGCAGAGGATCTTGCTTCAAATCCCAGCTTTGCCCCTTTTCAGCTGCAGAAGCCAATGCCCGCTCCAGGCTTTAAATCGATTGGCAAAATTGATCTGTAATGAACAGAACCAGCTACACCCAGAATAAGAACACTGGGAAATGAGTGTGGACCACTACATGGCATTTCCACTCTTTCTGTTATTGTTTGCTTGCATTTTTGTTTTTCTTCCCAGATTATTTTTACCTTCTTCCTAAATCCGATTTTTCTTGTGCAGCAAGAGAACTGTAGAAATATGGATACATATATTGCATTTAACATATACTTTAACGTATTTAACATGTATGGGACTACCTGCCATCTAGGGGAGGGTGTGAAGAGGAAGGGAAAAGTTGAAACAGAAATTTTGCAAGGGTCGATGTTGAAAACTTATCCAGGCATATGTTTTGTAAATAAAAAGCTGTAATTTAAAAAAATGTAAAAAAAAAAGTTTGCAAATCATTATTTTAAAAAATCAATTGGCAAGCATTTATTTAAACAGAGGGCATCTGTGGTCTAGCCTCAGGTCTAGCTCAATATAAAGGCTCAGTGCCAAGTGCTAGGGATGCAAAGACCAAACCAAAAAGTCCCTGCCCTCACGGAGCTTCCATTCCACTGAAGGGACAATGTAATTACAGTGGCCAGCAGACCAGTTATGGAACACATGACTCCATAAAATGGTAGACCCTTAGAGAAATAGAAGGGGCTTAAAAGGCCAGAATTTAACGTCCCCCAATCACAGAGAAGGAGCCGAAGGCCCAGAGCTTCCTTGTCTGTAAGATGGCAGCATTGGGCTGGATTGTGTCCAGTGCCATCTCAGATCTAATCCCACCCACTTTATTGCATCTCAAGAGGTCAAGTGATCACGTGAAGAGGTCTCATACAAGGGAACCCAGTCCACATCTCCCCAGGTGTCCACCCTACTTTAGGATGGTGCTAATTGTCGGGCTAGCTCTCGTCTGTTCCCTCTGTACCTTGGCTCTCCACCCCACCCAAGCACTGCCCTCCGAGGCCATGCAGACAAAGTCTAATCCCTCTTCCACAGGGGTCCCTCAAGTCCTGTCCTTGTTCTTTGGGCTTCTCACCTCAGAGTCTGGGTTCATTTCTAAGAAAAGGAGTTTATGTGTTTGTAATATTTTTATAGACATATTTTCCATACTACTGGGCTCTTTTTGTCTTTATAAGGGCCCTGGGCAATCTGTAGGACCAGTGCTATTCTCATTTTACAGGTGAAGAAACTGAAGCTAGGAGAGCCAACATCGTACAAGGTCAGTAGTGGGCCTGGACTCGGAGCTTTAGACTCCACACCCTAAGTCCTAACCATGACGCCCAGACTGACTTTTATCAGCTGTAGGAAGAACAAGGGTTCTCATAAAACAGAAGAATCTAACTCTGAGGGCTGGAAATGATCTAAAAGCTCATTTATTCTAAGCCCCTCATTTTACAGACGGGGAAACCATAGCCCAGAGAGCAGAAGTGACATATCCAACTCTATATCCAGAAACCATCAAAGAAAAGGATCCATATGTATGAAAAGATTTATAGCAGCTCTTTTCTTGGTGGCAAAGAAGTGGAAACTGAAGGGTTCCCATCAAATGGCTGCACAAAAGGTGAAGACAACCCAAAAGGTTTTAGAAGAGAAAGTTGGCAAAGGCTATCCATGGAAATGGTGTGGTCTGCAAGGGATTAAGGGAGGACAGGAACGGTCCCATTTTTGTCTTCTCGTTCCTAGCTTCATACAAAGCAAGGGCAGAATTTGCTTGATTGATGAGAAGAGTTGCAGAAAGTAAAATAAAATGGAACCATTGCAGTAGAGATGGTTGCCTCTCTCAGAATTGCAGATTCTTGGCAATGTAAGGGACTTCGTGGGCTACGTAGTCCAACCTAGACAGAGACAGGAATCGAAACCATGATGTGCTTGAGAAGATTAGAAATTTGGCTAAGGACAAGTTGGAGTCATACCAGGAGAGATGACTTGGTTCGATATCAGGGGAACTATAAACATAATATGTAAATAACAAGAACCAAAAACCCCATATATTTATATAAAATGATGGTTAGCCAAATACAATACATATTCATGTTAAGAACACAAGAATCAGCGCTTTCCTTAATGTGGTAAATAGCATCTATCTAAAACCAAGAGCTAACATAATTTGTAATGGAGAAATGCTAGAGATCTTTCCAAAGAGGTCAAGGTGGAGCAAGGATGTCCATCCATTATCTTCGCTTTTGTTTGCTAGTAAAGGCTAGCTATAACATATGACAAGAAAAAGAAGTATAATGAATGAGTGCAGGCAGAGATTATTGCTTTTTGAAGATGATACAATAGTCTACTTTGAGAATTGTAGCAATTCCACTAAAATTAATTGGAACATTAACTTCCACGAGGTAGCAGGATATAAAATAGTCACACAAACCATCAGTCTTTTTGTGTATTACCAACAAGCCAGCAGGAAAAGATGAGATATTGTATTCGGAATGACTACAACATGCATAAACTATTTGGAAGCCCGTTCACCAAGACACACTGGAATCTATACCACTACAACTACAAAATACTCTTTAGAGAGAGATCAACTGTTTACAGTTAGGCTATGTCACTATAATAAAAATGACAATGCTACTTAATCCAGCTCTATGCCAAACTACTAAAAGGTTACTATATAGAATTTGAAAAAAAATTTCATCTGGAGGAACAAAGGCAAGAATCTCAAGAAAAATAACGAACAAAACAATTGGAAAGGAAGGGAATGTGTGAGCATCAGATCTCAAGCCATACTACAGAGCAGTAATTACCAAAACTATTTATATTGTGAAAATAAATTTAGAGTGGCTTGGTGAGACACAGTAGGAACACAAGATTCAGAAGCGAACTAACATGGTAGCCTAGTGTTCCATAAACCAAAAACTTCAACTTTGTTCCAGTAGACTCATTATTTCACCAAACTGAAAAAACTGAAAATCAGCCTGGCAGAAATGAGATTTAGATCAACATCTCACACAATAGATCACAAACGCTAAATATAACACATCATATCATAAACAAATTAGAGAAAAAGGGAAGGAGATACCTTTCCCAACTCTGAATAGGGGAAGAGTTCTAACTCAAACAAGGAATAAAGAAGATCATAGCTCATAAAATATACAATTTTGATTATATATGTGTCTAAACCTTAAAAGCTTATGCAAATAAAAATGAAGCTAAAAAGAGAAAGGATAGTGTTAACTTAAGGGAAAATCTTTGTAAAAAGTTTCACTGATAAAGTGATATCCAAGATATGTAGGAAATGGATACACATTTATAAGATATGTAGGAAATGGATACAAATTTATAAGATATGTAGGAAATGGATACAAATTTATAAGATATGTAGGAAATGGATACAAATTTATAGGAACAAGAAAAATTCCAAGAGACAAAGAAAATGAAGACATTTCTTTTTATAGGTGTTTATTAGTTTTATTTTTCCAATTAATAAGTATTCTAATTAATCCAACCCTCCCCTCTCCTGTTGAGCAATTAAAAAACACAGAAAAAATATTTCCTCTAAACACATCTACAAATCCCATATCAGTCCTCCTCCCCCTTCACTCCCTCCCCCCCTCCCCCCCTCCCCCCCCCCCACACACATGGTAAGACCATTCCCTCTCTCACCAGCAGGAGATGAATGGCTCGGTTTCAGTCTCATTCTTTTTGGCTTACCATTGCATGGGTCAGAGTTTTTAAATTTTGCAAGCTTGGTTTTCTCTATAATGTTGTTATAACTGTAGAAATATTCTCCTAATTCTGCTCACTTCCCTTTGCATCAGTTCATAAAGGTCCTTCCAGTTCCCTCTGAGATTGACCACTTCATTTCTTATGGCACAATAATATTCTTTTTTTTTTTTTTGATTAAAGCTTTTTTTATTTACAAAACATATGCATAGGTAATTTTTCAACATTGACCCTTGCAAAACCTTCTGTTCCAACTTTTTCCCTCCTTCCCCCTAAATGGCAGATAGTCCCATACATGTTAAATATGTTAAAATAAATAATATTCTTTGACATTCATATGTACCAATTTATTTAGTCATTTCCCAATTGGAAGACAATTGCTTAGTTTCTAATTTTTGGCTACCACTAAAAGAGCTGCTGTAATTATTTTTGTACCCATAAGTCATTGTCCTCTGTCTTTGCTTTGGTCTTCAAATAGTATAAGTGAGTGTGCACATTCTAGCAACATTGAGGGCACAGTTTCAAATTGCTTTCCAGAATGGCTGGACCAATTCACAGCTCCATCAACAATGCATTAGTGTGCCTGTTTTTCCACAGCTCCTCCAACACTGGTCACTTCCCTCTTCTATCATCTTTGCCAGCCTGACAGGTGTGAAGCAGCACTTCAAAGGTGCCTTCATTTGCATCTCGAGTTATTGAAAGCATTTTTATATAAGATTGCTGTTCGCTTAGATTTCTTCCTTTGAAAACTGCCTGTTTGTTTCCTTTGAGCATTTATCTATGGGGAAATAGTTTCAGGCAATTTTTAGAAAAGGAAAGCAAGCTATCAACAATCATGTGAAAAAATACTTTAAATCACTAAAATTCCACTTAGAAAGCCCTCCTTCCAAGCTGACTACCCATCGGGTCTGGCCATTCAATCAGTCCCGAATCCACTTAATAACGTGATTATTTAGCCCACATCTCTCCATCCTGGTGAGGAGAACAGCTTAAGAGGCTTTATTAAATGCTCAGATCACTCAAAGACAAGGCAAAACAGCTTCAAAGTACTCAAATTCCTATAGCACTTTGGAGTAATAAAGGGCTGGATTTTGACAATTACCTCGAGGGCTACAAAATCTTAGCAGCAAATGGTCCAAAAAATAGATGGGACTCACTAAATACAATCACTTTAGGAAAAAATGTAAGTATACCCTGAAAAAGATCACTGCCCATAAGCCCCCAAGCGGGCAGGTTTTCTAAAAGCTAGGTTTGAGGAACCAGACTTGGTTGGCACCTTGCCATTTGCTGACTTCTCCAGCATAAGAAAAATCAACGTAGCTAGATCCTGTAAACCTTCAAAGGGGTCGAGCTCTTTAGGGAACAAAGGCCCAAACCCACACCTCATTTGACAAGACCCCAGACTGGTCACACTTTAGCTCAGTTGTGTGACCTTGGCAAGCCCCTCCCCTTCTCTATGGCTCAGTTTCTTCATCTGTAAAATGAAGCTTCTCCTTAAGATCCCTTCTGTTCTATGATGCTCAGAATCTATGAATCTGGAAGAGGGATTAAAGGAAACTGAGAAAGAGCCTTAGAAGGTCATGGAGTGCAACCAGCCTTGACCAAGAATCCCAAGAGTCTTTGGAACCTTACTAAGTAATTGTCAAGCAAAAGTTGCCCCCGTCGAAGCAAAGTCAGTAACGCTGGTATTATCTCCATTCTAAAAATGAGAGAAACTGAGGGCCAAAGATCTTGTCCAGTTAGTGTCAAAGCTGGGACTTAAGCTCCCGTGTCTTCTGACTCTGAAGCCAGCCCTTCTTCCACTGCCTCTTCCATTTTTGTTTATTGTATGAATGAGGCAGAAGAGGAGTGAAATGGGAGAAGTCCACCCAACCACGATCAATACTGCAAGTCCTCCAGGAAACAAGGCTTGAGGAAAAGCCGGCGGAAAGACCAGCAGACACGGCAGCCAAAGACAACATAAGACCAAAGCGCTGGGATCAAGAGAGCTTTGAGGACCACAATATGCTATGAACAAGGAGTCACGGGCTGGGAGGTAGGAAGCCCAAGAAAGTGTGCAGGGTTCTGTTTTCCAGATGCCAGCTCTGAAGAGCCACAACCACAGAGCTGGGGCCTAGGAGGAAGGAGCCAGGTTTCAAGCATGCTCCATGTTCTGCCTTTTATTCGTTCCGCATGTCAGTGTAAGGAGGAGACCTCCCTTTTGGAGGCAGTTTTAGGAGGGTAGAAGCCAGGATTCTGTGAGTTAAGGGAGCTGGCAGTGAGCAAACCAAAGTAGCAATTAGAGAGTGCTCACTAAAGAGTCCAGCTACTTACTGGAAGATAGGCGCACTGACATGGTGAAGTTCGGAATGGCCTGTTGTAGAAATAATTTGGAATCACACTAAACTGAGCTGGGGGAGACCACTGCTCGAGGTCAAGTAAAGAGGGGAAGGAAGAGCTTAGAAATACTAATCTATATGGGGGGGTCAAGAAGAGAAACCCAAAGGGGAGCCAGACAGAGACAGAGCCAGAGAGACAGAGACAGTAAGAGACAGACAGAGTCTAAAAGAGACAAATAGAGACAAAGACAAGAGTCAGACAGAACAGAGAGACAGAGATAGAGTCAGAGTCCTAACAAAGAACTGAAAGAAAAATGGACAGCCATTAACTAGGGAGTGCGGATATGGAAGCAATGAAACCTAGAAGGTTCTGTGACTATTAAGAATTTAGAGATGCTCGGGGAACAAAGAAACAAAACATAAGAGGAACAAGGTAAGAAGAAACATTGATGTAACATCGACAGTAACGGGAAGGAACCTGACACTGAAAGCTTTCAAAGCTCTGGTCAGTGCAGCAACTGCAATGGATGGATGGAAAGCTTGGCTCCAAGCAGTTGGTCAGGAGCTGGTGGGCCAGAAATGTCAACGGGGCCGGCTGGCCAGCTCTGTATCTGACCTATGGGAAAGGTTTGGTTTGACTTGATGCGTTTCTTTTTCCTGAGTCAGCAGAGTGGGGTTCTATGATGGGAAGAACTACTGGGAATGTGATAGTGAGATTTTTTAAAGAACATCAATTAAACATTTCAAAAGGAAACAGCCGTGAGGTTAGTGCTAAGATGGTGATCTCAGAAGACCCTAGGTCTATGCACCCACCTTCATTTACAGAATGGAAGAAGTAGAGGGCATCTTTGGCTCGATCCACCTCCTGCCATGAAAACAGGAAAGGCTCTGCTATCAGGCGCTCACACACACCTTCCACATCCTCAGGCTCCCTTTTCTGTGTCTAGCTCCCCTGGGAAGGACCAGCCAGGGCTTAGAGAGCGAGGCCAGGGGTTGTTCCTGCTTCTTTTAGGACCTGGAGCCCACCCCACCATAACAGCCAGCTCCCTCCAGACCCTCCTTTTCCCTTCCCCTGACTTTCTGGCCCGAGGTTAGGTCATCTCTCGCTCCCATCCCTATACAGTCCCAAGACTCCCCGCTACATCGGTTCCTGGTTGCCAGCATATTTCATTCCATTTCCATATTTAATTATTATATTTCCACTATTTAATGCTATTTTCCCATTTTCCCCATTCTCCCCCTCCTTGTTTTCATTTTGTGTATCTTGGAACATAGCCTTCCGCAGCCTCTATCATTTTGGCCCCTGGGAATGAAGGTTTTGACAAGGAAATATGTTATCAGAACACATCCTTTTCATTAAGTATTTCTGTACAACAATAAGCAAGCTGGATGTCCCGGGGCACAGGTTAGACACGTGTGCCTCGCCTAAGCAAAAGCAGATTTTACGCAAAGATTCAGCATGAGATTCCTCCCAACAGCTGGTGCCCCGATGGATTTAACCCGTGAGATATATAGAAACGGGGGCTACCTTTAACTTGGCAGCGAGTCGCCAAATCCACCTGGGGGAGGTCAGTCCTGGGACAGACCCCAATTCATTTATTCACTTTATAATATGGAGAGGAGGGCCTTGGACAGGTAAAGTCTCATGGGAGGCTGGGCTGTGAGGAGCATCCAGTAGGCATTTAATACTGGTTGACTGACTGAAGAGAACAACGAAGCAGAGAACACACTCTTTGCTCATCCCCGGGGGGGAGCTTACAGATGGTTTCTTGGGGAGGGGAGAAGAGAGAAGTCTGGGTCACAAAAAGATTTCAGGTGAGTCAGAATGTGCTAAGGACCTCGGACAATCTGGAGAATTCACCTACAGGAAAACTCTACAATGCGGGCAACAGGCCAATGACAGAAAGCAAGCCTCTTTGGGCCCACAGGCTGACCCCTCCGAGCTTCACTGTACCCAGCAGGACATCAGCTCCCCAAGGAGGAATCAGCACAGAGAAGGAACTCGGTCTCTGCTCAATGAGTCCCTCATCATTCATGCTTCTGTAGAATTCTGTGGCCACCAAGCCCTCTGTGAGGCAGTGGGGGACTTGGCTCTCACCTGACAGGTGAGGAAACTGGCTAGAAAAGGTAAGGCTGGTGACCTAAGTCACGTGATAATAAATGCCAAGGACAGAGCTTGAACCCCGCCCCTGAGACCAACATCAGCACTCTTGACCCTCTACCAGGCTGCTTCAACAACCTGCTCAGGGCTTTCAGGGGAGAGACCAGAGAAGGATTTATGGGAAAAGATGGCATCTGAGCGGGGAAAGTGGGGGAGGGTTTCAGCAGGTTGAGACAGAGCCTGGGGAAGGGCATTCCAGGACCAGGGAGCCATGGGAGCAAAGATACCCTAGCAGGAGCGGGAGGGGGCAGAGCCCTAGAATCTCGTCTCATTCCAACCAGTCTGTACCTGAGCAGCTTCCTGTAACTAGGGATCAGCCAGTCCTCCTTTTGGGACCTCCACAGACGACAAATTCACTACGTCAGGGGCAGCCTTCCTCTAAAGGATCTCAAATGGCTAGGAAGTTTAAGCAGTAAAAATACTTGGGGGGTGGGGGGAGATTGAGAGAGATTGAGAGAGAGAGAGAAAGACCCAGTAAAGGCTACACGGTGGAACCCAGAGCAAAAATCCCACAAGCCTGGGAGTGGCAAAAAGGAGCAATCTCAGACAGTCAATTAGACCAGGCCAATTCAAATGCAACTAGCCAAAAGGCATTTAATTAAGGAGGGGCCCTAGATTCAGGTGAGATACAGACGGAAGAGAAGTAGCTCCCGCCCACCAGGAGCTCACTTGGATCACACACTCACAAAAAAAAAATAAATAAATAAATAAACAAAAGAATGCAAATGTAATGGAAGGATGGGCCAAGAGGAAGACCCCAGGCAGATTTCCAGTCAATCAGCCAATAAATTTTATTAAGCACCTACAAAGTGTCAGGGAGGGAGGGGAAGGACACAAAAAAGAGACAAAAGTCAGCTCCTGCCCTCAAGGAATTCACAATCGTTTGCAATTGAAAGAGTTGTAGGTGAGGAAAAAGTGGAGGGTTTAGGGGAGAAAGTAGTTAGAGTCTGCAAACTCCCTACTCCATTTGGAGTTTGAGGAGTCTATGGGACATCAAAGTGGAGCCAAACAAAAAAGAAACTGTTAGATACTAAGGCTGGATGCAGATTTGGGCGTCTGGGCCATCAATGTCAAGTCAAGCAGCCACTGGTCATCGGAGGACCCCGCTCTGACCGCCAGGAAAGCCATCTTTTACACTAAGTCAGTAACAGCACTCTCTCTTTCCTCAGCAATCTTATGGATTCAAATCACTAACCCAGCCTGGCAGTCACTTATTATTATTATTATTAAATGATATTAAACCTATTCTATAGCTTCTTCAGGCCTTGATCAGCCCCCCCCCCCCCCCCCCCGTCCCCCATGCCTCCCTATGCATTTTTGTGGTAATCTTTCATTTTTCCATTTCCTGGACCAAACGCTAATGGCAGGGGAGTGTGAGCTAGGCTGCTGGTTCTGTTCTGGGGGTTACAGAGTGAGCCCCAAAGGTTCTTCTCCCAATGTTGGGCTAGGTTATGCCAAAATGAAAGATGACAAGAAAAATCCATTTCTTTAAAGGAATCTTCTCGTCAGACTTTCTAAAATCTGCTTACCCACTTCTGCTACTACTAAGAACTACCCAACTTTCAGCTCTTCCAGAGGTACCATAGAAGAGCTCTTCCCAAGGGCAAGTCTATCCCTCAATAACTGGAGATGCTCCAGGGGAAAATTGTTGTTTGTTCATCATGGGACTGTGGCCCCTTCTGCCACAACTATACGGGCTCCATATTGGTGGGGAGCAAAGGGCACTGACCTTCAAGTGCTGGCTGGCCTCTGCTGGCCCTCTGACCTTGAACAGCTGGCTTCTGCTGTCCCTCACATGTAACAAGCACCTAACACTTCGAAGGCCTGAATGTGTCCTGGGTCCTGCCAAGCTGGAAGGGCTCCAGATTGGGTCCTGGTGACTACATGGGTAAAGGGGTCCCTCCTTTAAGCCTCTGTTTCCTCTTCTGTAAAATGAGGAGAGTGGATGAGATATTTCAATGACTGAGTTTGGCTCTGACCACTCTGATCCTGGGAAAAGAGTGAATTATGGCCGGCCAAGGAAAAAGAGGCCCTTCCCCCAATAACTGCCCAGGGCAAAAAGGTCCCTTCCCTAAAAAGCTGCCTGGGTGCCTCAGATTGCTCTGCTCTCGGTCTAGTAGCACATACTGAGACCTCACCAGGAAGACACAGGAGTCTGGGTATTCTGGGGGAAGATCTGCTAAAATCAGCAGACAGGATCAGTTTTTTTTTTTTTTTAACTCAGCTCTGTGGGGGCGGTTTCCTCTTACACCTGACATCCCCATTTTGTCAGGCCCCTTTTGGCCCCCAAAAGCCAAAGAAAGCAAACTGTGGGAAAACTCTGTTCTGGCCCAATCCCCAAAGGCTGGTGTGTGGAGCTCCCCATCGAGGCAATCCCAGTGGGTCCAGGTGGAGTAAATCCCAAGACCTAGCGGCTGAATGTTTGCATTTAATAACTGAACCTCTTATTGAAATGTTTAATAATTCACGTTCATTAGCCTGCCAAAGCTCAGCCCCAGATGGCTGCAGCTGGGACCCTCTCTGAGCTCAATCCTGAACCACCATTCAATCCGGATGCTTCACTCTTCATCACAATCTTTTCCAAATGGATCAATCCTGACCGTGCTGAAGAGGGACAAGCTGAGCTCCCCCCTTAGAGACCATTTTTCATTCATCAATAAATATTTCATCCAGAAACGTTTCCCGATTGCCGAACAGATGTCTGCTTCGGCACTAGGCGCTCCGTCTCACTCAAGAGGTGAGACAAAGAAACTCCAGACGCCTCAACAGCAGGAGATTTAGCTAAACGGCCCGACTCAGCACTCGTGGGGACCTCGGGGAGAGACCGACTGAGGCAGGTCGCTCAGACTCTACCGTATTCTGGGCCTGCTCTGGTTAACTTCTCTTCCAGCTCAGAATTCTCAACTAGAACTCTCTGCTATCAGGGGGAACAAGGAGAAACCTTAGCCGGGACGGCTCTTCAGATACTTGAAGACAAGTCCGCCAATCGCCATTCCTGCCCACGTCTTCTCTTTCCGGGTGAAATCCCATCCTTGCCCAAGCTTCTCGGCTAAGGATCTGGCCTCCGTTTTCCTGAGTCAATGGGGGCCACTCACGGGGAGCTCCTTTCTGCTGCCTTTTTCATCTCACAATCCCTTGGCATTAACTCTAACCCTAATCCCCGATCCTTTCCTTCATTGATCTAGTTTCAGATGGCGACACGGCCCTTCTCCTTGCCAAGATCAACATAAAGCCTCCATCCCATTATAGCCTTTCTTTTCCAGAACCTCATCCCCTCCCTCATCCCCATTCTCTTACTAAATCTTCATTTCTCCCTGTTTTCTGACTCTTTCCCTGCTACCTGGTAAAAAAAACAGGTCTGTATCTCCCTGCCATCCTTAAAAGGCCACAACTGTCTCCACCGGCTCTCTTCTCTCCTTCCCGCAAGACAGAGTCAAGAAGACCTGAGTTCCAATTTGGCTTCAGACACTTATTAATTGGGTGGCCCTATGCATGTCACTTCACCTGTCTGCCTCAGTTTCCTCAACTGTAAAATAGGGGTAAGAATAGACCCCCACCTTGCAGGTCTGTTGTGAGGATCAAATAAAATAATATGTGTAAAAGAACACTTAGCATAGCACTATCTAAATGTTTATTTCCTTTCCTTCCCCTTCCCAGTTAAACTCCTTGAGCTTCCATCTGCCATCATTGCCTCTAATTACACTTTCTACTAAAGTCTCTGTAGGCCAGTTCCTGACCTCATCATTCAATCCAAGCGCTCTCTGCCAAGTCACCAGTGATCTCTTCTTTGCTGACCTTTTGGCTTTTTCTTAGTCCTTAAGCCTTCTTGACCTTCCTGTAACCTTCAACACTATCGCTCACTCTCCCCAATACGATCCTCTCGAGGTTATAGTAGCACTGATTGCTCCTGCTTGAATGCAGTGCCATCTCCTCCACTAACTTATCATCCCTAACCATGTTTGTTCCCCCCAAAACTCCCCTGGGCCCTCTTCTTTTTCCATGCTTTCTTGCAAGTTCCAGGAGTTCAATCATAATCACGATGCAGTTGATTCCCAGATGCAACTATCCAGACTTCCAAACACACCAACGTTTCTATCATCCTTAAAATAAATAAATAAACAAATCCTTACTTAATGAATCCTTGCAGGCCTGCAAACTACAGCTCCATACCTTGTCTCTCCAGAGTGGCACGACTGCATCACCAACTGCCTACTGAACACTGAAGTGCGTACCCAGGAGGCTTCTCTGATGCAGCATCTAAGACAGAACTCATAACCTCTCTCCCACCCACGTATCCTTGTTTCAAACTTCCCTATTTCTTTAAAGTCACCACCATCCATTCAGTTACCCATCATCCCCAATTTTTCCCTTTCCCTCAATTCACAGATTCAATCAGGTGACAAATCTTGGCATTTCTACATCCACAATATGTCTCTCATTTATGCCCTTTCTCTCTAATCACCCATCATGCATATCCCTAGTTCAAGCTCTTTTCACTCTGCCTTTGAATGATTTCAATGAGCTCCTTATTGGGCCCCCAGCCACAAGGCCTTCCCTATTCTGATCTATTCACCAATTAAACGACTCTTCAACAAACTAAAGTTAATTTAAACAAGTGCATCTGCAACTTAAAGCTCTCCCCAACCTCGGTATCCCTGATCTCATGCCTGGGGCTAAGCACATATGTAACAAAGATTTGGGGTTTTTTTTCCTTTTTTTTTGTTGGGGGGGGGCAGTGGGGTATGAGAGAGAGAAAAGAAATGCTACTTGCTTACCCAAAAAAATTAAATAAAATTTAATGATAAAAACAAACAACTTAACATAAATAAATGCCTGTTGATTGAATATCCTCACTTCCTTCAACTGATACTTGTATAGCATGCTTTCTACTTGCCTTCCCTGAGGACATTTCTTGGACTGAACACATGGCTCCAGACCAAGGCAGAGGTCAATGGGATATCCTCCCTCCCCCCTTCCTTTCTTCCTCCCTCCCTCCCTTCCTGTCTTTCTTCCTCCCTCCCTCCCTTCTTCCCTTGTTACAGGTGTGTGGATGAGTCCAATTTTGGAGGGCAATACCAAGAGAAAAGAGCACAAGATCTCACAGGTCCTACATATGTCCAGTTTCAAGATAGAGACTGGCTCTGTGGCTACCTGGCACCCAATTTCTCAATCACAGCAACTATTGCTGCTCGCCAGCTGCCATATAATGTTGCATGTGTCCACAAAAGCCCAGATCCCAGCTTCTAGAAGCCTGAGCTGCCATATCACAATGATGACTCCTAGGGAGGGTGTAGGCGACTAACCCTGACCCAGCTTGCATTTCCACAGGGGATTGGGTTTCTTAAAATGAAAGCCTTTGATTTGAAATTTATTCTCATTAAATTTCAACTTATTAGATTCCCTCATCCTTTTACATCCTTTTATCAAGACCACATTAGATCGAGGTTCTGTCATCCACCATATTAGCTAACAACGTCAGCTCCCTTTCATCTGCTAATCTCTCCTTCTCTCTGTCTCAGTCTCTCTCTGCGCACGCACACACACCATTGCCTACATATATACATATACGTGTATACATATACACACATATCCATCCACTCCCCCAGGCCAACATACATATACATGGATTTCCCATTTCCTTGATCCATCAAATTCACTGACAATGTTGACTAGAACAGGGACACATTCTTTGGGTACTCTGCTGCCTCTTCCTCTGACCTCCAGGTCTCCTCTATCTCAGCTGAAACCGGAAAGGCAACGTGGTCTAATGGAATCAAGTGAGATCCGCATTCAAATCCCCCCTGCCACTTGCTACCCATACGGCCCTCTACCTTCGGCCTTGAAAGCCCTTGAAGCCTCTGCCTCGTTGGATTGCTGAGAGAGACCAAATGAGAGAGCAAATGGAAGGAAAACAGGGTTGGCTACCCTTCTTCGGCTCCTGCGACCAGTCAGCTCGGCTCCGGAACAATATCACAAGAACGTTTCATGATGTTTTGCAGAAATCTCACTGCTCTGCATTTATGTCAGACCCATCTCCAAGGAAGGAGATGAGAACACCAGATATGCCAGAACCAGAGAAACAAATCGCCTTCTAGGGGACTGCTAGAACTGGGCACGGGCACAGGGGATGGATTGCTGTGGACAATCTCCAAAAGACTGGAAAGAGAGTGAAAGAGGTGGAGAGCACAGGATTGGATAAGGGCAAATGAGGAACAGAAGAGTAAATGTGGGTAGAATGTACTCCTTGGGCTCTGGTACTAAAAGGGCTGCCATGTAGTCAAAGGATTGCTCTCACTGGCTTTGGCCTCCTGTGGCTGTTCCTCATGCAGGAGGCTCCATCTCTCCACTCCAGGTATTTTTTCAGGCCATCCCCCATGCCTGGAACCCTCTTCCACTTCATCGTCTCTCTTCCTGGCTTCTTTCAAGATTTAGCTCACATTAGCCACATTGCTCAAGGGACAAGACATGGCTCAAAAGCCACATTACTCAAGGGACCTGTGCTGGCTTCCACTGCTAATGTCTTCCCCTCACAGGGACTACTTCCCGTTTCTTGGTTCTATATATGGTATGTGCATAGTTGTTTCCATGTTTTTTCTCTCATTACAGTGAGAGCTTCTTGAGGGCAGGGACTGTCTCTTGCCTTTCTTTGTGTTCCCAAAGACTAACAAAGTGCCCGGCACACCAAGTGTGTACTTAATAAATGCTTATTGACTTGAGAAAATAGGACTAGGTAACTGCTGAGATCTTTTTCAACTTCGAATCTCTGAGCCAATTTGATAAGCCATTTGCAAGGAAAGGGATTTGTAACCATAAAGAAACAGGAATTGGGCCCAAGATTTCACAAGGAGAGGAAACTCCTAGGCAAGAAAGAACTCCCTTTGGTGCAGCACCTTCTCTGTAAGCTGCTTAAAGCACTAAGCCAAGGAGTGCCTTTCCCGAGGGGGGGGGGTTCTGGGGTCACAGGGCGTCAGAGCAGATCATGTGGGCCTGTTTTTGTGTGCCTATTATTGTGCGCCTATAAGGGTCAGTTGTTTTAACATCACACTCTTCTAGATCCAGAGCTGAAGGAGAACCCAGAGGATCCATCTGAGGTTTTGGTCTCTGGCTCTGGCTTTCTTGCTCTCTCACTCAGAGAGGAAATGGCTCAGCCACAGGCATAGAACTAGTCAGTGGCAGAGGCAGGACTTAGCTGAGGCCTTCTAACTCCAAGCACAGCAATCTTTCTATTGAATGAGAGGGAGGGGGAAAGGAGGGAAGAACTGGGAGACCGAGAGACTGAAAGAAAGATGAGGGGGAAAAGAGCAGGAAAGAGGGAAAGAGAGAGAGAGAGAGAGAAAATGACAAAGACAAAGCCAGAAATGCAGAGAGAGCTAGAGAGACAGAGTCAGACAGAGACAGATAAAGAGAGAGCAAAAGAAACAGAGACAGAGCTAGAGACAAAAGACAAAAGATACACAGAAAGGACAGAGACAAAGACAGAGAGGGAGAGCTAGAAATAGAGAGCTAAAGCCAGAGACACAGAGAGAAAGACAGGGAGAGAGAGAGAAAAAGAGACAGAGAAAGAACACTCCCAAGTCTCAGGCAGGTTCACATCCCCACAAAGTATCTGGACTGTGCTTTGTGCTGCATCTTTGTGCAATCCCTCCATCTCGCACACTTCCCAAGAACACGCAGGCCTCTCATCCGAAACATTCCTTTCAATGATCCTCGGATCCAAGTTTGTCCCCAAGGCCTAGTTCACACTAAGATGTTTCTGGCCCACAGCTGAGCTCAGGCCCCCAATTGTACAGGCAGAAGGTCCACAGAAAACATTCTTTGCCAGTAATCAAATCCCTCTGGTCTCCCGGAACAAAGGAAAGGTTGATGCACATGCTTTCCCGGACCATTACAGTGAATTCTTCAGGCTGAACTTTTTCACAGCTGGACAACCAGCAGTTCCCCTCAATTTCCTTGCTTAGAGCTAATGACATCAACTTTTCTCGATCTCTTAACTCAGCCTCCTTTGAGGAGGGAAAACGTTTATCCCCATCCTCCCTCTACATACACAAACCGTATCCAGTTCAGGCCTCTGAATGAAAGGATTAGTCATTGGTCTCCGATCATCTTAAAATCCTCTTGGGGAAAAAAACCAGCCTGCCAGCTAGATGTAGTTTCAGTGTTCACAAAGTCCTGATTCTCTCTGTGGTCCATAGAACTGTCCCCATTTTACAGATGGAAAAAGGGAGGCCCAAGGACAAGAAGAGAAGAGAAGAGATCTCTCCTCAAGACCACAGCGAGTAAATGCCAGGGCCGAGACTGGGCCCAGTCTCGGACACCCCCATGCCACAGTTGTCAGAGCACCTGCTGCACTCATCGAACACTTTACTGAGACAGACCGGCATGCTGGGCTGAGGAGGTCAGGGTCACTCACTGGCAGATGGCAGAAATTCCCATGAGTCCTTGCTCAAAGGCCCAGGCAGTTGACTCTGTCCTGCTGGGAAGGGGAACGATCTTCTAAGGCGAAAAGGTTAGACTTGAAGCCTGGGGAGAGAGGGAGTGGAGCCGGTTGTTCCAGGGAGGAGCACTGGCCGTAACTGGCGCTCCACCGAGGCACCGGCTTTCCCATGGCCACGTTTATCACCAGGAGCTAACGGAAACGGGCTTATTTAGAACTAAAACGTGGCAATGAGGAATGATGGAGAGAGGCTTGGGTTTGAGCCAGGGCGTGCAGGAGCTAGCTCCTAAAAGCTGCTTGTTAAATTTTCAATACGAGCATTTACGCCACAGAATTGGGCGAATAATTCAAATCGGGACTTGATTTGTTTTGTTGAGGCGCTAGGTGGCGCTGCAGCAGATAGAGCGCTGGACTTGGAATCGGACGGAGTTCAAATTTGACCTCAAACTTACTAGCTAGGTGATCCTGGGTAACTCATTCTACCTCAGCTGGACTCTTGTGAAGATCAAATGAAATAAGATGTGTAAAAAGCACTCAGCACAGTGGCTGGCACGTAGAAAGCACATATAAAAGTTTGTTCCTTTCCCCTTCCTCTTCCTCCACCGTGTCTACTCTTAAGAAAATTACGGAAAAAAATGTTCATAATGCGGATTTACTTTAAAGTGGGACCCTGGCATTCCCCCACCTAGAAAGTGAGTTGTTAAATATTTACCAGATATTTACTAACAACCTGACCTTAGCCAAGTCACTTTCCTTCTCTGCGCCTTAATTTCCTCTTCTGTGACATGGGATAATGCTATCTGTAGAGCCTTTACCCTAGTTACTTGGGACAAATGCTGGGCACTGCGCAGAGAATGAGAACAGTTTGGAATTGTGGGAGAAGAGGGAACTTGAAATGGATGGTCTCAATGGTCTTAAAGCTGCTGAAGGCTCAAGGAATCAAAAGAAATCTTTGTACAGCCTCAATAAGGAGAATCAAAAGACTGGCTCCCTTCCCTGTGCCATATCAACAAGGGTCCCATGGTGGGCCAGATGGAGGACCCTGTGGAGAGCTCCATGGGGATCAAAAAGGGCTACACAACAGCCCAAGAACATATGCATAGGGGCTGACAGTCTTGGGGATGGGATCCTGGCCTCGCTAGGAAAGTCCAAATGGCCAGAGATCCCTGGCCCAATTGGAGGCTGTCCCATCACCTGCTTGATCACGCAGGTCACTCAGTGTCCTAACTTTTTTTTTTTTTTTTTTTTGCTGAGGCAACTGGGGTTAAGTGACGTGCCCAAAGTCACACAGCTAGGAAAGTGTTAGGTGTCTGAGACTAGATTTGAACTCGGCTCCTCCTGACTTCAGGGCTGGTGTTCTATGCACTGCGCCACCTACCTGCCCTTACCTCATCTTTTTAACACACCCACTGTTCTACTCTGGAACCAAGGCACTATACATCCTGAACCGATTAACCCCAGTGCCAGACTTTTCATTTGGCCCCAAATATTATGGGATCCAGCCCAGGCTTCTACCCAGTCATGCTCCTTTTGAGTCTTGACTCAGCTATCAGCAGTGGAAGACACCCTTCCTTCAGTTTGGTGTCCTTTGCATATCTGAGAAAGCTTCATCCAAGTTCCAGATGACCAATGGAGAACAGCTCAGGCCAAGTACAAACCCTGGGGGCTCGTCGCTGGAGAGCACCTGCCCCATCACACCGAGCTATTAACAACTCCCCGGACTGTGGTCAATCCATTTGAAATCAGCCCAAGTGAATTCTCTCCCAGCCTCCATCTTTTCCACAATATATAAAAATAAAACCTGGTCAGAAAAGGTAGTGAGATCTGGCAAGATGTCGAGCAGCATCCAGCCTTAGCAACAGGGCTACAGGTGAGGGAGCTGCAGATTCAAGTCCCTGGCCACAGCGCATTATCACCCAGAAGTCTGAGCTTCTGGGTCCCGGCATGTCCTCTAAGTCTACTTAGGGCTCAAGCCAATGGCCCCCTTCCCCTTTGGCTACTTCCTTGGGGCCCATCTCTTCTGGCTCAGCCTTCCATTTCTTGGCAGCCAAGGCTCTTCCGGCTCCCTCTCCGCCCTCCCAAGAGCACAATTGCTTCAGAAGGATCTCCGATAGAAAGGGAGACCACCCAGAACGGGGCTCACCTATTGTTCTCCTTCCTTCCCGGAGGCGGTGGGCCAACTACTACCTGGCCCAGTAAGCTCCTGGGGGAAAGGATTTGCGCCTTTGTTTGGCTTGGTACAGTAGGGGCGCACTTACAGGCAGGCTGTCACCACTGCGGCTCTTCCCGGCTTTCCTTGGAATTAACCCGCTTGCCATGTGGCTCCCTGTGACTCACCCTGAGGGCCTCTGGGGCAAATCAGCTAGAGGAATCCTGAAGAAGCTGAAAAGGAGCCTTTGAGTCCAGCTCCTCTCCGGCCCCGCTGCCTATTCCCGGTGGGCCACCTACTAGCTACAGGTGGTGACAAAGGGACAGCCAGGGCAGCGACTGGCCTGCTAGAGAAGTGAGCCGGCTCAGAACCAACCAAACCAAGCCCTCTTGGGACACATGCAAGGACGCCTCCGATTCCAAGGGGATGAGGGCATTCGGCAGCGCTCGAAATCCATTCGTGCTTTGTGGGGGCACCATTGAGAACAACTTCTTCCTGGTGAGGAGGAGGGCAGAGAGACCGACTGCTCCTGCTTAGGAGGGGGGCCTAAGAGACTATGTGCCAGTCACTGCCCTTCTCTAGAGTTTCCCAATCTAAAGAGCGGGATCAGCTACATGAAGTACCATTGGATTGCACCATCATGATGGGCATGGAGGCCCTGGCACTTATCTCTCCACAGCTTCTCTCCCCTACACTCACCTGGGGGCTACTGCCTCGGTTCAGGTTATCCCCATCTCACTGCCTCCAGGCACCTCCTCTCACCTTCCCTCCCTCACAACTTGAGCATCGCGTCCCTACTGAAGGGACGTTGCCTCTCAGGTAAGACGGGGATTCCTCAGTCGGCCATTTGAAGCATGTCACAATCCGATTTCAAAGTCTCCTTCTGGGCGACTTTCCCGACACTCACTGTCCAGGCAAGACAACTAAGACACATAGTGGGTGGGGTGGGGGTGGGGGTGGAATGGTACTGGCTCAAATCGAAGTTTCTCATTTTCCAGAGGAAAGGATGGAAGTCCACAGAGGGGAAAGGACCCATTGAAGGTCACACAGCTTAGTCAGCAGGAAGCCCTAGATCTGAGCCGGGTTTCTAGGACTCCCGTTAATCACCAGCTGCTGGGAAGTAGCTGGTTATTTATGGGAAACCCAGAGGCTGCTAATACAGCCCAGCTCCGAGACTCCTCATTCCTAGAAGAGCCGGCGATCATGCAATCGTATCCTCATCCAAGGCCGCGCACAAAAGATGAATGGCGCTTATTGTTCAGTTGGCCACCGCGTGACTCGCAGGAAAGGGAGCCCGAGGCACCAAAGGAGGCAGAAGGTAGGGGATCCTGGGCCTCAGGCTCATCTTCTGGGGAAATCAAAGGAGTAGGGCTCTGTAATGTCCATTCTGGTCTTAGAATGTAACAATCTCCCTCCTGCCTTCCTTCTCTCTCCCCTCGGTCCCACCCTCCCTTTTTCCATCCCTCCCTCTCTTCCTCCATCCCTCCATCCCACCCCCTCTTTCCCTCCATCATGCCCTCCTTCCTTCCCTCTCTCCTTTTCTCTCTCTCTCCCTTCCTCCATCCCTCCCAGGGTTGATGTGAGGTTCCAAAATGATCATGAATACCATTTGCAACTATAAAGTTCCACAGCCACAGGAACTGCCATGTGAATGATTCTTTTTCATCAGTGCCCCAAAGAAGCAGGTGGCAAAGGGGAGAAAGAAGGGGCCCTGGGTTCACACTCCACCTCTAACACATCCCGGTGACTATTAGCTGCATCGGCAGGGGCGGATCAGTCAGGGGAGCTGCCTGTAGATTTCCACGCAATCCCTGACCTGATCCCTAGCCCTGTGGATGCCAAAAGCAGAGAGATTGGGGGGAGGCAGAAGAGGATAGTTCCCACTTATCCTGTGGGGTAGCAAGGGGGGAGAAGTGCAGGTGAGCACAGGCACACTGAGAACATCCCTGTTCTTTTGTTCTGGCAGCTGGCGAATGAAAAAGCCCATTTTTACAGACCAAACAGAAGGGTCTGGGCCCAAGGGGAGGTGCCGCCCTCACAACCCTCATCCCCGCCCCCCGGGGAGAGCATCCTCAAACAGGCAGACGGCCACAGGCCCAGAGCTAGAACTGGCAGTCTTGGAGCTAGTCTGGCCCACTTCCTTCGCTTCAGAGAGAAACGTTTGGTCATACGCCCCGGTTTAGCCCCCGAGCACTTCTGGTATCTTCTGAGCACAAAGGACACAACGACATCACAGTATTAAAGAAAGTCCTTTGTGACAGAACGGTGGAAAGAGCCTTCAGCCAGGGCAGTTCTAACGGCAGAAGGGGTTGGAGGGAAAGTATGGGTCCTCATTCCTCGGACTCCGATTACAAAGAGATTTCTCTACTGTGCTGAGCCAGGGTTCAAAATCAGTCCTGACCACTAGGCTCCCAGACGAGTCACTTCACCCCTCTGAGGACCAGTAGCCCCATTTCCCACCCAGGGCAGGTGGGGAGAACCTCCGGGTCTCTCCTGCACCAAGGCGTGGGTTTGGGAAGCACGCTAACATTTCCCCTCCCGCTTCCCACCACACACGGTCCCCGGGGCTTCGGCCACCCCTCCAAGAGTAGAGCGCTAACTTCCACCCTCGTCCACTTTGGGGGGCTCACAAAGGGGTGCCCGAGAAGCCCGTCTTTCTGCTCGGCAAAGGGGACAAAAGGTAACCTTAGCCGGGAATTCTAAGGACAAATGAGGCAAAATGAGACATTCTTGTTAATGGGGAAAAAATGCACATAAAGCCCTGACGCCAATGCAGTTTTGAGTCACTTCTTTGGGGGAACAAAAGAGAGGCTTTTAGCTCAGCCAGTCTTCCTATGATCCAAGCCAGGATGACAAAGCTGAGAGTGAAAGCCCCAAAGGGCCAAGGCTGTTGTAAAATAGATCTGTTCAAAGGACATATTGTAAAGCCCATTGAATATCCGAGTATGTGAAAAGCACTTTTCAGAGAGGAAAAATCCCATTAGACTTTGTCAAAAGAGAAATGGACGTTCATTGATTTGGAGAGTTGGAGACGACCTTGGGGATGTCTCATCCAAGTCACAATTGAATCGAGGAAGCCAGCGAGACAGAGGGAAGGAAACGGCCTAAGGTCAGACACATGTCACAGCCAACCAGGAACAGAAGTCAAGATCCCCCCATTCCCAGGCTCAGATTCTGCCCCGGTGTTCAGTGCTGGGTGATTACGGGCAGGTTATTTAACTTCTCTAAGCTTCAGTTTTCCCTCGTGTCGAATTCTATTGAACAACATATATTAAGGCCTTGCTACGTGGACAGCATTGGGCTAAACTTTAAGAATACAGACACAGGAAAGCACTGAGTTCCTAGACTTCAGGATGGGGGCAAGAGTTCTACAGAGAAGCGAATACAAAGCATAGCCTAAGTCACAAAAGAAGGGAGGGAGAGAGGACAAGGGAGAAGAGATATGGGGGAGTGGGGCTGGAGAGTGAAAACGGTGGAAGACCAGTAAAGAAGAAGGGGATGACTCGGCTGCTCCTCAGGAGGAAGCTCGGGATTCTACAACAGACAGAGGGAAGATGATAGATTTCAGACAATCTGGGAACCACGATCGTGCAAAGGCTCAGAGGTGGGAAACAGCTAGAACAGAGAGTGTAGGAAGGGAAGCAGTCTCAAGTAGCACGGGAACAGCAGATGGGTTAAGTTTCTATTTCTTTTGTAATCAAAGGCCAGGAAGCCAGCTCATCGAGGGATTGTAAAATCCAAGACGGCAAGACAAGAGAGGATCGTTGAAGGGCTTTGGATTGGAAGGGGGTTATAAGATGATAAAGTCTACATTTTAAGAATTTGCAATTTGTGCAGACCCTTTGATCCAGTAGTATCTCTACTGGGCCTGTATCCAAAAGAGATCATAAAAAAGGGAAAGGGACCCGCATGTGCATAAATATTGGTAGCAGCCCTTTTTGTAGTGGCTAGAAACTGGAAAATGAATGGATGCCCATCAGCTGGGGAATGGCTGAATAAGTGATGGGATATGAGTGTCATGGAATATTCTTGTTGTATAAGAAATGACCAGCAGGATGATTTCAGAGAGGCCTGGAGGGACTGAAAGGAAATGATGCTGAGGGAAGTGAGTAGTACCAAGAGAACATGGTACACAACAACAACGAGATTATGCGATGATCAAGTCTGACGGATGAGGCTCTTTTCAACATTGAGGTGATTCAGGCCAGTTCCAACAGACTTGTGATGGCGAGAACCATCTGCCCCCAGAGAGAGGCCTGTGGACTGAATATGGATCACACCAGTATTTTCAGCTTTTTTGTTGTTGTTTGCTTGCATTTTGTTTTCTTTCTCATTTGTTTTTCCTTTTTGATCCGATTTTTCTTGTGCAGCATGATAATTGGGGAATATGTATAGAAGAATGGCACTCGTTTAATGTCTACTGGATTACTTGTCATCTAGGGGAGGAGGTGGGAGAGGAAAGGAGGGAGAAAAAAATTTTGAAACACCAGGCTTTGCAAGGGTGAATATTGAAAACCATTTATGCACGCGTTTTGAAAATAAAAAGCTTTATTAAAAAGAAAAGAATTTGCAATTTGAAGAACGTGACAAAACTAACAGGCCAGGTGACTTGGCTATGGGGCATGAGGCAGACAGAAGACTCAAGGCTGCAAAGCTGAGCAACTGAAAAAAAATGGTGCTCAAGAGAAACAGGGAAGTTTGAAGGAGGGAGAGAGCTGGGAGGAAACCCAACGTCATTTTAGATACTTCAGATGTTCAGAGAAATCAGACACTTGGTAACAGGAGAGAGGCAGTCAAGAGAGAATTGGATTTGTAGATATGGGAGTCATCTGTGTCCAGATGCTGGGTGACCCTGCGGGAGCTCGGGTCTGTATCCAAGAAGAATAGACTCCGAAGAAAAGACTTTGTAGAGAAGAATGCCTGGGACAGACCTCGAGAGGATGACGATATCTGTAAGCCAGCCTCATGACACTCGTGGATGTTCAACCTCTTGTAAGTTCTAAGCAGTGAAGAAACTGCACAGGAAATGGTCAAATGAAAGGAAGCTCCCTATATAAGGCACAAAGCCTCTTGTTAGAGATAAAAAGTCTCCTCTGGCCTTGGTGACAGCTCCCACCTCTGACAAGGGATGAGCTTCTTTTCCCCGACTAATGTTGAAGGGAAATTCAGGGCTCCTTTCCGGCCAGGTGCCAGTTAACATCTGAGCAACAGCCTTGGGCTTAACCCTCCAAGTGGGGCTGGAAGACCTAGAGGAGGAGGCCACCACAGAGAAAGGCAGAGGAGAGAGGTGTCACAATGGAGAGAAGATGGCCTTGTTTACATCCCCTGGGAATTTCTTGCTTCCAGAGAGGACTGAACTCAAGTGGCAAAAGAGTGAAGGAATTACTAGACCAAGCAGGAACCGGCAGCAAGGGGCAACAAGGAACAGAGCGACGATAATCTAGAAAACAACCTTGCCCTGCCCTGCTCGTGCAAGTCATGTGGACTGTGCAGGAGTCAGGGAAAGGAGCTGGCTCAAGAGAATCGATTCTTTGATACTTGGGTGGTACGATATATAGGGGACATTGAAGGTGGGGCCCTCCAGAAGAGACCTCCCGGAGCGGGGGTGGGAGTGGAAACCCACAGGGTAGGGACAAAAACACCATCTTACATATATTTTTGGGCATGGCTGCCAAGGGGTTTCTTTTGCTTGACCGTGCTTGTTTGTTAAAGGGTTTGCTTAGCTCTTATTTTGCTTGGTTTTTTTCCCCAGTGGAGGAAATGAAAGGGAGGGCAAAGACCTGCTAAGCTGGGGAAGACATTAGTAACATTTTATAAAAACACTGTTGCGCCTTTCTATGGGCTATGGGAAGCTATCCTACAGCTTCTATCTTGTTAGCTTCAGTCCTTGCGGAAGAGCCGAGGGTATTTTTACTTTTGTCGTGAAGACCTAGACACGAGAGTGACACGCTGAGAGATGCCGGCTGGGGCCACACGAGGCAAAGGGAGTGATTTGTGAGAAGTTCTCGGGATCGAACTAAATCTCTCAAATCCAGAGCTTCGAGTTCTGGATTACAACTTCTATAAATGTCAGCCACCACCATCTCTGTGGGGCGGGACTGGGAACTCATGAGCCCCCCCTTAGTACTCTCCTTTCTTTCTGCAATAAAACATTTTCCACACCCTCAAATGTGTCTCTTTTGCAAGGTACCGGCACTGACTTTTTCAATGCTCTAAACGGAACAAGAGAAGAGCCAAGGGGGATCGGTCAGCACTTCCGGAAAAGCTCAAGGGCCGACTCCAGATCTGGCTTCTGTAGTTGAGAGTTCCTTCCTCAAGTCTCAACACTTGGGGGAATCTTCCGATGTGACAATCAGCTCCTAACAATCCCGTGTGACAACTGCCTTTGAGCATTAGCTGGGTCCTGGAGGCTTAAGCTTCTCACTCAAATGGACCCTTCCTAAAGGACTCCAAGAGCTCACAAAAGCCCCATGGGGCTGCTTCCCTCCATCCCCAAAAGCCCCTATTCCTCCCACCCCGGGGTCTTCATCTTCTGTGGCACCAATGAGGCCCCCAGCCCATCCTCTCCATCTGTTATTCCTCCCGCTGGCTGCTCCTTTTCCAATCATTTCTGCCCTTCGTGGTGACTCGTCTGGCACTTATCACGCACGAGTCATTGCCGGGGATGTGTGACAGTCTGCTGACGCCCACTTGCCATGCATTTCCCCCTGCCCTTTGGGTCACCCCCCCTTTTGACTGTTCTGATGATATTGTGGTGCTCCATGATTCACAGCTATATAGCAGCCCCCAGAGACTCTCAGAGTTAAAAAAGAGAGGTTTGGACGGAAATGAACAGCTTGGGATTGTGAACAATTTCCCAAATTCAATCTAGCTCATTCTCTCTTCTTCCAGTTCAATTCTGGGCCCAGCTCACAGTCCATCTGTAGCATCTGTCAAAGATCTATGTACTCATCAGTCCTCAATGGGCTGCTCACCCGACTGCAGAGGACGACAGGCAGGGGAGAAGCTTCCCAGAATGCCAATTTATCCGCCCGATCCTTGTCACTGACTTTTGGTAAAAAGTCAGTGGGGAAAAGCGAGTCTGATTTGCTCAGCTGGGAAGAGCCACCATTCCCAAATGGTTTGACTATAAGAACTGGTCTGACGGCAAACAAAACAAAGATAAGTCACGGTCCGTATCAGAGACAGAAACAAAATGCCAGTGCCTAGGGAGCTGCCATCTTGATTTACAAGGCAGAGGGGCTGGGCGTCCTAGGCTCTGCTGTTAACGAGGTCTAAGACCTCAGTTCGATTCCATTGGCAAAATGAGGGGAAGACATAGATGCTCTGAGTGATCTAGCTCTGGCATTCTAGGCCTGCAGCTAGACCTCCTCAAAATTTCTCTCCACCCAAGAACACGTCTGTTCCTCCCAATCACACCAAGGTCTTGCCTGAAATTCACAGGGAAGACGAGTCTCCAGCCCTGATAACTCCATTCAAGTACTCGCAATGTCCCTGCAATTTCTTGGTGGGTTTGAATCTTAGAGCTAGGTAGAAGCTTCGAGGTTATGGAGTTCCACCCTTGTACCAGTGGGGATTCAGTTCTTCACTCGCATTTTGTAGAAAGACTTTTGACCCTGCCCTTTCAATGGCTACCCCCGAGTCTGACACTCACCTCCACGGTCAGCTTGATCCCCTCCTGCTCTCAGACATTTCATATTCTAGGCAAATTGGACCACTCTCGGGTTCTCGTTCTCTTCCTCCCCCTCCTGGCTCCATCTCTGTATCTAGAACAGGCCCTCCTGCAGCCACATCTATCTAGTGAAGTGTTTTCCTGCCTTGAAGGCCCAGTTGGATAGCACTTCTTTTACGAGAGCTTCCCTGGCCATGGCCCCCTGGGTGAAAGTGATCTGCTAGGCCTTCCCCTTTGTGCTCATCTTGGTGCTTCTTCTAGCTGGGTCCTGCAGACCCCTGCCCCCTTTTTCCCCACTCCACCCCAAGGCCTGGTCCACAGCAGGTGTTTGAGAAACATTTGTCACATCGAACTCTGTTCCCAGCCTTTGCCGTGCACCTTGGAGGCTCAAAGAGGGATAAAGCTCTCGAGAGAAAAGCCCCTTCCTTGGCAGGGGCGGAAGCCTGACCCTGGAGCCGGGGCATCGCGACAAAGAGCTTTCAGCATTAATGCTCACATCGAGGCCCTCCATTCGGGGGCAAGGCTGCGAGCATGTCCTCAGCACACTGAATGAAGGCAGAGCATTCGGAGCTTAGGGCCGGTCAAGCGAGGGCTTTGCCAATGGCCCTGGAGCCAACAGCAGCCGCCTTTATCAAACACATGCAGGGCCCCCAGAAAATGGTCCTGAGAGCATTCCATTGTGGCCTCCAAATTCAGGCTCTCATCAAAATGACTCCATCTCCCAGAACACGGAGCTGAAGTCCATTGATTCGGACCAGATGGAAGCGAGAACCATTTCAAAAGCCGGCCCATTTAACCATTTCCAGAACTCGAGAAGCTGGAAATGGGCCAGCAGCCCTGCAAACGCCCACCTGCCCAAAGACCCGATGCAGCCTGCCCAGCCCTCGAGACAAGAGGCCCCGGGTGGGAACTGGCAGCCTGCCGCCGCCACCGATCAGACGGGTGACCTCGGAAATATGCCAGGTCTCCCTAAGGCTCAGTTTTGGCTTTCGACAAGGACGACGTGGATCGCCCTACCCACTCTGCTGACCTAATCGGGGAACGTCAGCAGCGGAGCAATGAGCAGGAGCATCGTATCCCAGTGCCAACTCCGCTAGGGTGTTGGGTTAAGGTGCCGGTGGAAATGAAATGCCCGGACCTGGGCTTGTTGTCTTTGGCTAGGGCACCATTTTCTCTGTTGAGAGAAAATCTAGCTCAAGGAAGCCTAAACTGTGGAAAGGGTACCCGGCAGCTTGTCCTTCTGCGGGCTGTTCTTTGAACCTCAATTGGGGCAGGCAAGAGGTACCCATTGGGAGGGTTTGTCTTTGCCCCTCCCAAGGCATTTCTCACACTGGGCCCGAGTCCCCCAAAGAGCCATTAATTCCAACCCTGGGAAGGTCTCAGATCTGAGATGATAGTTGGCCATGGGCTTTGGCACTCCAGCCAATGGGAAGGGAGATTTTTAAAATCCGGGCTCCAGGCAGACCAAAACACCGATGGCAGTGTCACATCTGGGAACGAGGTTCAGCCCTGAAGAGTCGGGCCCCATAACCATCCTGGGAGGCCGGGAGTGCACAGCTCACCGGTCCCCTTTTCCACTGAGGTTCCCAGAGGCGACCTGTCCAAACCTCACACAGCTCTCACAGGGCAGAGAACAATCCCCTAACGGGCTGGGCCAAGCACTGGGCTGGACAATGGGGATGTGACGAAGGAAGAAAAGCAAGAACTGCTGTCCTCTCTGGAGGAGGCACCAAAGTGGAACTGTCTGTGAGGGAGGTGAAATTAGTAGCATGGAGGGGAGTCTGGGAAGGCTCCTGGTGGACGACGCCCCAAAGCTAACGGAGGCTCAGAATTCTAGCAGGCCGAGGGGAAGGGTGAAGGGTGCCCGTCACAATGGGAGGGGAGAGGGGAAGAAGAGGCATTTGTGACAGACTGGCCCCCCCTTTCAAGAATTTACCAAAAAGGCTCAGGCTTAAGGTGCAGTAGGAAAGAACCTAGAGGAGAGGTGGGGCGCAAAGAGGCAGCAGGTGGAAGGCGAGGTCCAAGCAGTTGGCCCCCACCAGCTAGCACGGGAAATGAGGACCTGCAGCACCAGACAGGAGAGGCCCGATTTGGTCCACAACTGTCAGCCTCGACTTCCCTCAAGCTCAAGCTTCAGTTCCGATCACACCTTCTAGAGCAAGCTTTTCCTGATCTGCCTTAATTCTACTGGCTGCGTTCCTCTCAGCGAGCGCAAGAGAAAGGGAGAAAGGGGGTGGGGGGGGGGAGAAAGAGAGACTGAGACAGACAAGAGAGAGTGAGAGCAAGAGAGGAAGAAAGAAAGCCAGAGAACGAGCAAGAGCAAGTGAGAGGAAGAGAGACAGAGAGCAAGAGCGAGTGAGCGAGAGGAAGAAAGAGAGACACAGAGCAAGAGAGAGCGAGAGACAGACCATTTCTTCCTATCTTCAAGGAGCATCAGCTCTAATTTAACTATATGGGCATCTTTAAAGTTCTTGAAATACAATAATTTCTAATTACCCTAATCTACAGCTCTTCTACTGGTTCTAACAAGCATCCCGTGGGTGTTAATTAATGATTTGCTTTGCCTTAGAATTATGCTGGCCAGGTCCTCACAGATCAATACACACTGTTCAAAGAAGTCATTTCCTGGGAGGGTTTGCTTTCCACCATGCTCTGAAATGGCAAAGCATTCATTCGTTCATGCATTCATTCCAAAGCTTTTCTTTAAGCTCCAAATTCTGCTGAGGCTCCTTGATGATGTTAAAGATGCCAAAAAGCGGCCTTCCTACAGAACATTTGTGGGATATCACTTCAGTGTCAGCACTTGATTCCCACGATACCGTCACTTCCTCTCTCTGGGACTCAGTTGCCTCCTCTGCACTGGAGAGTGGACGTTGAATCGGGTAGCCCGAGTCCCAATCTCGGCTCCCGTTTGTAAAGGGGGGGCTCCTTGCGGCTCGGGCCCTCGGCTGCTCAGTGCCTTCGTTCCTCTGGGCTTTGGGGCACAGAAGGGGCCAGAACTTCAGGATCCATCTGGGGTGTCCTTGCTCGCTTTCACACAAGGAGGTTAGACAGGACTCTACCCCCCAGGCCAGACACGCGACCATGGTCATCTTTTGATAAAACTAGTCATAGCAATGATGGGGAGGAGCTAGGCAGCATTTTAAGCTGGCAGAGTCATTTACATAGCTTATCCCATTTGATCTTTATAGCAATCTGGGAGATAGTGGCTGTTATTATCCCCATATAACAGATGAGGAAACATGTTGGGATGAGTGGTTTAGTGACTTGCCTAGGGTCACACAGCTTAGTTAGAGGCTTAGGACCAATCTGAACCCTGCTCTTAGCTGATTTCAATTCCAGCCCTCTCCCTATGATGAGACCTTGCTTTTTGGGAGGTGGAGACCACAAAGGGAGAAAGAAAATCTGCTGGAGAAGGGGGAGTTTCTCAGTGATCACTTCTTTCCCCATGGGCTAGAAGCCCAACACTACAACTCTTAGTGGGCTAAGGAGGCTTAAGTTAGTAGCCGCCTCGTGGATTCTGGGAGAGAAAAAGGTAAGCTCTTCGGAGGGCTGAACATGTACCTGGCGAAGCAGGCAGGGGAGACGGCCCGGCATCATGGGTGACGGGAAGACCGGTGCCACATCCCGTTTCTGCTACTTGTGCTAGTCACATGACACTGGAGAGGTCGTTTCTTCTTTCTGTAAAATGAGGGACTTGGGCTAAAAGGTGTCCAAAGTCCATCCAATCGCATTCTGGGAATAATCAAGGACCTCCAAGGAATCAAAGAGGGAGACCTTGTACAGACACGCAACTTGAGCATACGAGCTGAAAATGGACTTGGAGCAGGAGGACAGCCACGGGAGGACCACAGCCACGGGAGATGCCGAGCAGTCAGACACTAAGAACCAATGACCCAGCCTGATGCTTCACTTATTATGTGGAAAACAGAGCCGAGGGCCAGGGAGGTGCCCGTGTAGCAGGGATTCACTCGCCAAGTTAGGAGCAGGCCTCGTGGCTGTCCTCCGGCATCCTGATGTCTGTCGGAGACACAATGTCCCCTGGGAAAATGGGCGGGGAAACTTCCCTGGCAGCCCAAGGTAGCAGCAAAAAGCAGTGGCTGTTTTACACAGAGATCGGGGCAGGTCTCCGTGCTAGGAGCCGATCCTAAGCAGAATTCATTAAGTGCCATATCTCTGTGTGAGGCAGAGAGGGGGTGGGAGACAGGGGGGGCTACCACAGGTGACAAGGGCCGTGTGAGGGGAGAAGAGGGGAAAGATTGTGGAAGGGTCTGGAAGGAGAACAGAAGTGACCTAGCAATGGATAGCACTTGGGAGGTGAGGAAGAGGGAAGGGCGGAGCCTGGTTCTGAGGTCATAAATGTGGTTGACCAGCCAGATGGGAGGAAACTCCAAAGAAAGCCCCGAGTTTCGAGGATGGCCGAATTTAGGGGAGATCAGTTAGTTCTGTCTTGGACATGTTGAGTTGGAGATGCCTCTGAGCCATCAGGGTGGAAGAGAGTCCCCAGATTCCAACCGGTTAAGAAGCCCAGCTCAGAGAAGGGGTAACGGGTGAAGTTCCCGCCGGGTACCCATGCCAAACCCAATTCTGAGTCAAGAAAGTCGGGCCCGCCTAAGTCCCCGTGGGGCAATAATGACGGGAGACCAGAAGCCGGCACAATGGCTGCTAATTCCTTCAATGGACCTGCCACTCCAGCAGATGATGGATTGATGGCGCTCCAAGGGCTGAACACACTCCCAAGCCGTGCCAGATTACCGAAGGCACCAGTTCGAGGCTTCTCCCGCCAAGCGGTTGTCAACTGAAAAGCACTGTTATGATGCATGCAAATGGTTACTAGGTTGGGAAGTTAGATTCCACTGTCAACTGACTCATTGCAGTAGTTGGCATGAGCCTTGGGTGGATCGGGGTTTCTCCCCCCTCGCTAAGAGACTTTGTGGCAGGCTCCAATGGAGTCCTTCCCATTTTGGAGGAATGGAAGAGAAAGAATGGGGGATCGAACAGAGCGTCAGGGCCGGCATCAGACCTATGGCAGCATCACCGACGGGACAGTGAACCACCAACCAGCCGAAGACTCGATGCTTTTCGAGGAAGCCGTGTGCCCAGTTTTACCACACCAAAGCAGAGCCGGGAAGGACCTTGGGGGGCTACTCATTTAACGTGGGCTCGGACGAGAATTCCTTGGCAGCATTCCCAATAGAGGGCCATCGAGCCCATGCTCGAAGCTCTCAGATGAACAGGGAGCTCATTACCTTATGAGGCAAGGTTCCCCTTTTGGATAGAACACCCAGCCTCCTTGCCTCTCAGCAGCTCCCCCACCGCACTCCCCCAGTGCTCCCGGTTCTGCCCTCCGGGGCCCAGCCGAACAAGTCAAAACTCTCTTGCCTGTGCTTTAACACTAGCTAGCATTCCTGTCCTTCCCCTCCCCACCTCCAATTCCACTGACCTGTCTCCCACCTCTGGGACTTTGCCCACTGTTCTTCATGCCCGGAGTGCCTTCCCCCATACCCTCTTTGTCTCAGAACCCCAAGTTTCATCCATGGCTCGACTCGAGTGCCACGGCTTTCCGGAGGCCTTTCCGGATGCCCCCGGGAGTAAGGACTTCACCTACCCTCCAACAACTTTGTACTCGGTCCGTTCCCTGTGTTTACTTCTAGATCTTCCCATTAGAATGGCAGTTTGTGGACAGCAGAGGCTGTGTATTAAAGTTGTCCCTTCTATCTCCAGTACCGGGCCCCACGCCTGGCTCACAGTGGGTGCTTAATAAATGCTTGCCGATGTGTCCGATCCTTCAAGTGGCCCGGTTTCTAGTCCTTTTACTAACCTGGCTGCCCTCCTCTTGACATATTCCGGCTCGTCAAAGACATCTGTCAAATGTGGCACCCAGAGCTGAACCCGACAGGGGCCCATCAGCTTTCCCGGAGGCGCCATCTCCCCCAAAGCAATTTGTTCCATTTCTACCGACTCGTGACACGATTACACAGCCAGAGCAGCGTGCCAATTTCCATTCCCTTCGATGGAGTTATAATCGAAGACAGAAGGACGGCACAGAGACAACGTACAGACGGCGCACGATCACACAGGGAAACACGGATGGTGGGAAAAGGAGGAACTTCAAGCACCTGGAGACAGCGGGACAAAAGTCTTTGCACTGCAGGGTTTGAACCCGTCTCAGAGCAGTGAGGATGAGGTAATCCTTCCGGGTCAGGAAAGAACAAGGGAAGGTGTAGGGTTTCCAGGGCTACCAAAACAAAGGCAGGCCCAGGGGAGGGCAGTCTGGGCACAACTTAGAAAGACATGAAAATGAAGGAGGGGACCCTGAAGGGACTCCACCCTCACATCCCCTTGATGTGATGACGGGGAGAAAAGTTGAGTTTAAGTGCAAGATGAGGATCTAGAAGGAGACCTCCAGTTCTAGGACTAGGACTCAGGGTCCCTATTCCTTATTTGTACAGGACAAGTCCATCTTTCTGGGATGGACTAATAAGATCCTAATGCTCCCCTTTCCAAAGAGGATCCCAGAACACTTTGCAAAGCCAGCACTGATACACAAACCACCCCTGGAGATTACTTACCCACTAAAACACCACCTTGAAAGCCAAGTACCAAGAGCTGGATTTTGCCACTTCGTGGTGGATCAGGCCAAAAACAGAAACACAAACCTAGAAGCTTTTCGCATCAGTTTTTGAACTAGCAGAACCTAAATTCGTGGAGTTTGAGTTTCCCCACCCCAACAGCATTCTTCCCTTAAAGTTTAGCTGAGATAATTAGTGCCTGGAGTCGTCAAGACCCTCATTTCCAAACCTTTCCGGAATGCTGGAACAACAGCTTGGATTCGGAGTCTCCCCAAGGGGAGGGTGGGGAGGGCAAGAAAGGTTGAAGCCCTGAAGAAAACACGTATCCATAAGATTACATAATACTACCCAGAAGTAACTGAGTGATGGCAGAAAAAAATCCCAACGCATTCTGACATGCCTCTAATTAAGGACGTCTTCGGGAGGTTCCCAGCCATCCAACCTAAAGAATTCACCAAGATGGAAAGAAAAGATTATGCTCTCTAAAGCGGGGGGGGGGGGTGGGGGTGGGGAGTGGGGGGGGAAGAGAGAATAAACTCTCGGGGGCAGCCGTTTCCCGGCCTTCATGACTTGAAACGGTTTCACTGGACATGAGAAACAGCAGGGCGACATTGGGTTGGACAATGTTATATGAGATTGGAAGTTAGATATGGTTTCCGGCTAGGGGGCTTAGCATACCTGGTACTAGGACATTTGGAAAATAATTCAATATTCCTATTTTACAGAGGAGGAAACTGAAGTCCAGAGAATCGAGTTTAAGCTCTAATGGGGCACTAAGACACCACAGAGTCTGACTTCCTATTTTCAATCAAAGGGAACAGAGATCCAAAGAGGGGAAGAGACTCGGGATCATAGGCTATCTGAAGTTCAAAAAAAAAAGCCCTTAGAGGTTACCCAACCAACTCCTTTGTCTGACAGAGATCAAGGGAGCTCACCCAACGACCTTCAGCTGGAGGGCAGCAGCACTGGGTCCCGAGCAGCCAGCTGGCCCAGAGCCCTTCACACACCCCCAAGTTCCACTCTGTCCCTTCTTCCTGGAGAAGGCTGGAACGCAATCCAAGCTCAGCCATATGCTACCCCGATCCTCCTCCAACATAACATGTAACACAAGATAAGTGATATGGATGGGAAATGATCCTCAGCGAGCGAAAACATTCCCAGCATGTAGAAGCGAGCCAAGGAGCCACGAGAGAGATGTATTTTGAAATATTTATGGATGGCTTACCAGGCAAGCTCATTTAGCACCTACACATCCGATAGAATCGTACGGTACTTGCGATTACTGCCCAGCACATGCGGCAGCACTGACACTGGAGCCAAAGCGTCCGCTGTGCTGCGAAATAATCTGAAAAGCGGCGATCTGGATGGACAAATCTGAGAAGTCAGTCGGTCGTGACCCGGTCTCAAAGAGAAGTCGCGTCCCTTCACTTCTCAAGTCCAACCTTCCAAAGAGCATGGCACCGAATCGGTCAGCCTCGCTCGGACTCCGAGGTGCAGGCTGGGTGACTCGGGAAACGTGGCCACTCCATCACCGAGATGCTGGGCCTTCATATCAAGCCCATATTTCTGGATTGGAGGAAGCAGGAAATGCAGTTACCGTTGCAAAATCGAGTCAGTTCAATACAACAAATCTATCCTAAGTGTCTCTCGTCTCAAGATCTCTGTGCTAGATCCTGGGCAAGAGAGAAAGTTTAGCTAAGACTCCAAAGATGAAGTACACCAGTCAGATCACAGCACTTTTCTGCTGAATAATCTGCAGTGGCTCCCTATTGCCTCTGGGCTGAAACACAGATTCCTCACTTTGACAGCCTCTAACTTTTCTTGGCTTCCCGATACTACATTTGGATCCAATGAGATGGTTTACGCCACGTTCCCCATTTCATCTATGCCCTCGGGCAGGTGCGAGCCCGTGTCTGGATTGCACTTCCTCCTCGTCTCTGCCTGTTCAAATCACCGTGTTCTCTCAATACCCACCTGAGCTGCCACCATAAGCCACCCCTCTCACCAGCTAGGAGAGCTCCTGGAGCTCCTTTGGTACTAGTGTTATTTGGCAGCTGACTCGAGAACATTCCAGCAGCCACCACTGTGACCGTGACCCCCCCTCCCTCCAGAGAACAGCACCGGGAAGATAAGGAATATGTGGTTCCCATGTGCAACCAGGCTAAGTCCCAAGTACGCCTTCCTTCATGCTACATTAAAATCAGTCCCACCAGATCCAAAGCCTGAATTTTAAAATGTTGACAGTGACTCCCCTTCCCTATTCCAATTAGGAAACCGTGAATGGGAGACTGATTTATTACTTAAGGACCAGTTACAATTTTCCCCTGAACAGATTTAACAAATTTGTTCCACCTGCTCAATTATGGGCCCGGTGACTTTCTTGTGGTTTCCTTGAAGTTTTTTTTAGCCCAACCTCAAAGACTGTACTCCCACCGAAACACCGCACCACTGCTATGGTTAAGAGCCGCTCTAGGGGAGAGGCGGCTTTCATGTCAGCATCACCGAAAAACACAAGAAAGCTGGAGACGGTGACCCAGGAGGGAACCGTCCTGGACATGCCCTTGGGGAGGCACACTGACTCCGGGACGTGGGGGAAACGTGCTCGCCCCAGCCCCGACAAACCCCAGGAAATGCCCCAGCTGCAGCAAGCACGCTGCCTTCTGGAGCCAGGCCTCTCACCAACACATGCCCCAAGCTGCCCCAGATGTCCACAAGAAGTCATTTGGCTTCTCATGAAGCCTAGAGGAGGAAGGGATCTCGAGTACCTCCTGAGCCTACCCTCCTACTTGGTGTTCGGGAACGTCACTCGGGGTCTTCTGTTTCTGGGATACTCTGAGTATCCCCCTTCCCCCAAGCCAGTAGGGTTGGGGGGCCTTGGAAGAAATGGCTAATTTCCTTGGCTAATTTCCATCATTACTTTCTTTCTTTCTAGTCAGCTCAACCTCCAGGCACTTGACCCAAGTTTTCCAGCCACAAACTCTTTAAGGGCAAACATGGCACATCTGAGCTGTCCTCCCCCGGAGGGGGGGGGGGCGGAGAGAGGGACTCTACAGATAATGGAAGTACCATCACTGGCAATGGCTCCAGTCCTGGATGATTACAGCCACCCTTGCTTCCTTTAGCTTTCCCCTGACCAGACTTTCACCAAAGAAAGGCATTTTTCTCATATTGCCCAAGCAGAAGTAGGACCACTTTCTTTCCAGGCACATCCTGGTCTCTGTTCACTTTAGCCATAATGTTACATCTGTCAACAGCCCGTGACCACATGAGCATTCATGAATTTGAGCCAGAGATCACCAAGTCATCATGTGACGAAGGAGGAAACCTGCTGAGATGGGGGAAGGGACCAGCCCACAATCATATATGCAGTGGTGTGGTCAGAATTTGAACCCAGGTCCAATTCCAACCACTAGGTCCCACTTGTCACTAGAGCACGCTACCTCAGGCTTCCACAGGTATGACCTCACGTGAAACCTCGGGTCCCAAAAGCTTCTGATTTTTCCAGTGGGATCAATAGAAGAAGAGGATTGATGCAAGCTGAATTTGCTTTTCAGCTACATCACTAGAGCCATTAAGCAGGGGCTACACAGATGCAGTGATCCAGGCAGGAGCTTCTTTGTTAGGTTGGGAACCAAACCATGAGGGAAACATGTTCCCGGCTCTTCCCAGTGAAATCTTACTGGATCTGTAGCATTTGTAATGAGAAATATTAGAAGAGGAAAAAGGAGCACCATACTAGTCATTCAACAAATTAGAAAGAAACTCAACTTGACAGAGTCAGTGGTCTGAACAGCCCCAAGATGGCCAAGAGGGAGGAAGCAGCATAGTGGGCTCTGCTCTAAAGAGATAGAGACAAACCAAATCACAGGGACTCATTTGTCCATCTCAGTACAGCACTGGGAGACACATGGGGAGATCTGTGACATGAGCGAAGGGGCAGTCCAGAACACTCCAGGGTCCAGGGCAAGAGGAGGTTCCAAGACCCACACCAGTGGGCCACGATGAGGACAAGTACCAACTGGAAGCTTTGTCCTTCCCAGAACCAAGTCAGATTAAGAAGAGGACCTGCTCAGATACAGAGGATGTTCAGAAGCTAGCAACACAGAAGGAGATCCCAGGGTCAGAACCCAGGTACAGAGCAGGATCTCACTTCTAGCACCTAGCCCAGCCCGGTCTACAGAGCAATAATCAAGGTAAGAGGCTTAGATTAAAGGGGAGCCTACAACTCCATAGAGCTTTCTAGCCGGGAGACAGCATCATCAGCAGTTTACCATTGCTCAGACTGAAACCCAACCCAGAAACATGAAGAGCTTAGATCAGGGGAGCAGCAATCAGCTTCTTCCTTGGATCAGAAATCAAATCAGAAATCAGAAAAATCAAAACAAAAATCAAGAAAATTAAGAAGCACTGAAAACTTGCAGGTTCCCAGCTGACTTGTCCCTAAGAACTTGAAACACAACACTAAAGTACTTCAAGATAGCAGAAACAAGAACAGCCTAGACCTTCCCTCCAAAAGTGGACAGAGCCCAGTTATATCATCACATCTAAGTCAGGAAGCAGGCTGTAAAAAATGGAACCACACAAAAAGAAACCTACCATGAGGAGCTATCATGGTGTCAGGGACACTCTAGATACAGATGCAGAAGAGAATGACTCCAAAACATCTCAAAGTTTGAGCACAAATTCCACTAGAATTCCTAGAAGGAGTGAAGCAAGAATTAAAGAGTTAAAAATGTTTTCATAAATGGAATGAGAGCACTTGAGGAAAAATTAGAAAAGAAATGAGAGCTACTGAAGAGAGAATTAGAAATAGAAATGCCTTGGCCCAAGAGTTGTATAAAAGCCTTATCCAAGCAACAAACTTCCTGAAAGCCAAAACCGACTAAATAGGAGCCAATGACTCTATGAGGTAACAAGAAATACTAAAAGAAAGTCAAAAGGCTGAAGGTATATTACAGCAAAAATAAATGACCTAGAAAACAAATTGAGGAGAAAAAATTCTAAAATCACTAGACTACCTGAATGCTACGACCAATAAAAGAGCCTATATATCATATTTCAAGAAAACTACCCAGATGTCTTAGAATCAGAGGGCAAAATGGAAATTAAAAGAATCCACTGGTCAGTTCCTGAAACTCCAAAATGAAAGTTCTCAGGAACAAATAACCCAAATCCAGAGCTTCTAAGTCAAGTAAAAATATCATAAGTCACCAGAAGGAAAGAATTTAAGTCCTGGGAAGCCACAATCAAGATCACACAACTTAGCTGTAGAACTCAGACCTGTAGAAAGGATGGATCTCTTCATGTGTGAGAGGATGATGATGGTGATACAAGGAGACAGAGAGCCAGTTGCTGTTCTCTGACCTCTCCACTGAGAGGCAGTCGCGTTCTCTGACTTTCCTCCTCTTCCCTCTGCCTCCAATTTATTTCATTCCCAGTCCACAAGCAACACCTGTGTCAGCAAAGGCTGCCCCGCAACTCCTTCACATGTTCACAGCTGGGGAGGCTCTCGGAAAATTGACCTGCCCCTTCACCTAGGCATGGTCCTTAACAGTTAGCAGCCACCACTATAAAGAAGTGGAGAGCTTCGAATATGATATTTCATAAAGAGAAAGATATAGACTTACAGCCCCAAATAACTTATTTAGAAAAAGACTAAGTATAATGCTTGAGTAGAGAGGAAATGGACCTTTAATGAAATATAGGATTTTCATGCACTCCTGATGAAAAGACCAGAGCTTCAATAAAACTTTGAAGTTCCAACCCAGGAGTGAAGAGAAATATAAAAAGGTCAACATGACTGAACAATTATAAAGAACTAAACAAGACCAAGCTGCTTACATTCAAATATGAGGAGAGGATAAATGTGTCCCTTCTGATCCTGATCATCATTAAGGGTTATAGAGGCAGTTCAATAAGACAAGGCCCAATAGAGGTTCTATGATGGCTCGATGATATCATAGGAAAGGAAAGAGAAAGAGGAATACACTAGAGAAGGCAAAAGAAGGTAAGGGGAAAATATCTCACATAAGAACACACAAGTAAACAAATAAGGAGGAGAGGCTAGAGAGAAGTGGCTGACACCTGAATCTTATTCTCCTCTGAACCGATCATAAGAAAAAAGAAGAGAGAGAAAGACAGAGACAGATAGACAGACAGACACAGACAGCTAGGTGGGGGGGAGAAGGAGGGAGAGAAGGGTAACAGAAATTCATTTCACTCAACAGAAATAGGAGGGAAAGAAGAAAAGGAGAGGAAATTAAATGGAAGATAGATTAAGAGAGGGCTTAGTCTTTTATTTTCTTATTTTCTAAATAGATATAAAGAGTGTTTTCAACTTTCATTTTGGTAAGACTCTGTGTTCTAAATTTTCTCTCTCTTCCTCCCTCCCTTACTTCCCCCTTCCCGAAGACAGCAAGCAATCTGATATAGGTTAAATATGTGCAATCCTTTTGACCATATTTCCATATTTGTCATGTTGTGTAAGAAAAAATCAGACCAAAAGGGGAAAAACCACGAGAAAGAAAAAGCAAACAAACCAAAAAAGGTGAAAACAGTCTGCTTCTATCAGGATTCAGTCTCCATAGTTCCCTCTCTGGATGTGAATGACATTTTCCATCCCGAATCTATGGGAATTATCTTGGATAACTGCAGTGCGGAGAAGAGCCAAATCTATCATAGCTGAGGGTCATGTCATCTTGTTGTTACTGGGTACACTGTTCTCATTTTAGAGAGGAGGAAACTGAGGCCCCGAGAAGAAAAATCACTTGCCCAAGATTGCAGAGGGAGAAAGTAGCAGACCAGATTCTTTCCACTGACTTGTGGGGGATCTGGCATCTGAAGGATCTTTAAAACTTGGGTAGGCTCCCCCAGACATGGGAAAGTACCCAATATAATACAATCTAATTTTTTAATACACAAAAGACTCTCCACAAACCAGCAGAAGGCCCATAGCAGCCTACTGCATCAGGCCCAGAAGGTCACAATCCTGCTTGTCCCCTTACCCTACTCGCATAGTCTCTATCCTAGCTAAGGCCTTTGCTTCCCAGCACTCCCCTCTCTGAGTGATCCTTCATACAGCTACCAAATCCATGCTCTAGAAACACCAATCTTGCCCTCCCTGTGCCCTCCTCCCAAACCTTCCCATTCTGTCCATTCCCAAGTAAATGGGCCACTCCTTGTCGGTCACGGGAAAGAAGAGCTGACCGACCCGTGCCCAGAAGAATCACCAAGGACCCCGAGCAGGGCCTCTCACACTGGTCAGTCCTTTGGGAAGAATCGACATAAGGGCACGAACAAGAGGGCAGGGAGGAGACCCGATATGCACCCACACCCACGAGATGCCAGTTGCCACCAAGTGTCAAATGAGAAATGCCTTCATTCTCTACTCATCAGTCATGCTCAGAGCACTAACTGCCACATCCAGAGAAGAATCAATCTTCATTACCTCAGCAAGCTGGAAAGAGAAATCATGGCCAAAGATGGGGCGTGAGCACCTGTGCAGGAGCTCCCATTTAGAACCACCTCCATTACAGGTCAGTCTGTAAAGTGACCTAAGTTCTGAGCAGCACCATTTTTGGAGATAAAGAAACCATCCAAGATGGAAAGGGAAGCCAGCTCTTTGGATACCCCGGCCAGGGCTGCTTCCTCTCCACCAGCCAGACCTGCACAACCAGCAGCATTACAGTATTAGAGACTTTCCTTCTGAGAATCGCCATATACGCCATGACAGCTGGTAGGATGGACCCAGGAGGTAAAAAGGGGGCTTGGCCTCTGAGGCAGGAGATTGTGTTTTACAGGTGTTTCCTTGAGATGGCGAGGTGTGTGTCCTCTCGCTGCATCTTTTCTTAGGATGCAGCACTAATTGCAGGTGTCTCCCTTCTGGGGATTCACCTATGCAGTGCTGAGTGGGCTAGGCCCGGGGTTGACCCATCCAGCAGGTCATCAAAGTGTGGGTCCTGAGGCTGGATATTTGTCTGTGAGGCTATTGCCTGAAAAGGGATGGGGTTAGAAATGAGGAGGGAGCCAAGTTGAGATGGAGCAGTGTCTCAGTTTAATGAATGAAGATGGTCTAGTTAAATACATTTCTGAATGGGGGGTTGCAATGTAAAGAATGTTGGACCATAGGTGTGGCAGAAATCCTGGGGTATACTGTTATCTAGATCCTGGGCGGAGATGACCGATTTCTTGGGACACACATTATCTAATCTCAGGAATTTAGGGTGTTTGCTACTCATAGTCACGTTCTTCTTAGCTCTTTGTCTCCTGTCTCCAAGGACATGGTCTCTGGCACGGGGTAACCCCAGAGGACAGTAAATGTAAATAACCAGCTTTGAGTCCATAGGCAAGAAGGATGAGGAGAGAAGTAGAGAGAAGCAGAGATGTAGAGGGATTCAGAGACACAGAGACATACATACATCTGCTCTTCTTCCTGCTAACCCCTGCTGAGATCACCTATAAAGAAGAGCCGTTTGGTCCTTTAACATCGGTCTCATCTCCGTGTCTGTCCGAGGAAGACTGGTATGTACGGCCCTGACAATCAGTAACTCCTCCGAGTGGGAGATTACATTACAGGGAACAGAGAAGGAGGGTCAGGGAGCTCTTATCCGTGTGGCAAAGGTATCCCCAACTCAGAACGGGGTTGGAACAGTGTATCCAGTCTGGGTGTTGGTTATTCACAATTCTACTGAATCTCGGTAAAGTTGCCACAAATCCATTCGAGGGTCCTCATTTGTCTCCCAGATGATCCCGGCGATCTTAGAGCAGATGCTTCCTTCCCAGCAGGATGGAAATGATGCTTCCAGAGACTTTTGAAGAAGAGGAGGCTGCTCTGGAGACGGGGATGGAGCTCACCAAAACCCCTAGGCTGACGTTGACACGGCAGCCGAGCCACGCTCTGCCTCAGACTTGTGTCTGATCTCTATCACGCCATCTTTGTTCCACCAGATGACGTTCTGGCGTGGGCCACGCTCCCGATGCCTTGCTGAAAAGGGACAGTCTTGAGGATAAAATAGGCAGATGAAGCCGGAAGATGCAAATTTCAGACTTTGACACAAATTCATTTCCCAAGAGTTCATCTCTTCAATTGTCCTGACAGCCCAACAACTGATAAGGCAGAAAAATCTAAAACATGAGCTAGAGGGCCCTGAATTTTCCCACCTGCTAAAGGAGGGGGTTGGCTTCAAGGTCCCCCCAACTCTGCCATTTTCTGCTTCCTAGAGATGAAATCACAGAAAGTCCCTTGGCCCCCTAGACTGCTGCCTAGTCATCTGCTCCGTGTATGGGCCCAGGCAGACTAGGAGATTGTAAAACCTTGTGTCACCGGCCTGGCTTCCCAGCTGATCGCTGCTTCGGGATTTTGGCTCTCGCATACACTGGGATAGCGTAAAAAGACTCTCGTCTCTCCATGGCTGAATGGACAGGGGAAAGAGCGGTGACTTGGGGAGAGAGGAGCTCAATTTAAATCTTGGCTCTTTGACTTATCTCCTGTGACCATGGCAAAGCCACCCATTTTACCTCTCATGGCATCCATTTCCTCATCTGTGTAATGGGTTCAAGAGCCTCTAAGTCTCAGATTCTATTTCAATGGCCAATCTTGAGTCTTCAAGACAGAAGAGCTGCTTTGTAGGAGACACTCCCCAAATCCTGCCCTTCGTGAGGGCTAGACTGTGGATGTGGAGTCTCTGATTTCTTCAGTGTTGGGAATTCCAGTGTGGAAACTCCCAGCAAATGCAAATGAGTTGGGAACATCTTGGTATTTGCTAATGACCAGGGGTGCTGGGAAGAGAAGCAGCACGCTCAGGGCTGCGCAAGCAGGTACAACTTGAATTCAGATCATTTTCAGTCAGAGGCTAGAACTCAGGGTGCTGGGCCATGCCACCTCAAGACACGGTCACCAGTATCTCCTTTTAAGCAAGAAGATACCAGGGCCCAAAGGGCAAACTGATATTTGAACCCAGGTCTTCAGGGGTCCAATGGCAGGGCCCTTTCCACTGGGATAGGGCGAAATTCACCTCCAAGGGCCGTATCCCAGGCAAAGTTGATCACTGTCATCCAGGAAATCTCTCTCTCTCCAAATGACATCCAGTGGGCCCTGCCCTCCAGCCAATCACTAAGAGATCTTTAGGAAGAGAAGGCATCAAGACCAGCTCTGTGTTGGTGGCAGAGAAAGGCCTAGTGAGAAACCACCTTGCCAGCTCCAGGGACTGGAGAAGAAACTGGCTGGGATCCTCCCAATGTCACACAGATCTGTCCTGTTGAGCCCCAGAGGGGCACAGAACATAGAGACAGCGTTCTAAATTTCTTTGCCCAAGTACAGAAACTCCCTGCCAACAGAAAGATGGCAACTCGGCCTAAAGTTTCCTAAAGGCAGGGAGAAACAAAGCCCTGACCCAGGGTTCCACATTCAGGAGGTCTTCCTGGCTCCTACCCTCTTCGGCTCCTTTCAGACTAGAGCCTTTCATTGTTGGATTTCACTGCTGTGGGATTTGAGCCTGGCTTTTCCTGATTCTGAGGCCAGCCTTCAAAGTGCTATGCCTCCTTCCATGATCCCTGGAATCAGGAAGAGATCCCGGGTTCAAATTGTACCTCAGATACCCTGGATCATAATTTGGGAGCTGGAAGGGACGGGCCTTTGGAGTCATCCAATCTCACCCCTCATTTTCCTAGGTAAGGGACTTAAGGAGAATACACAAATCATTTAGCCTCTCAGAACCTCAGTTTCCTCAGCTGTAAAAAAAAAAAAAAAGAAGCTAATATTAGCATTGACCTCCAAAGGGCATGGAAATGGAACCTGTTTGTATTCCTGCAATTCTCTGTTTTGGGAGTTGTCCAAAACGTGGGAAATCGCTGTTGAAACTCGAAAGCATGATGGAAATAGGAGAGTTCTCCCCCCACCCCCACCCCTGCCCCCACCCCCACCCTCAGCTCTGCCTCATCCAAACGGAGGCTCCAGCTAATGCACCTAATCCAATTCAAGGCTACATTCACCCAATAAAGGAGCGAGGCACAACAAAGGACACTCTTTATCAAATAAACACTAACACAATTTAGAGCTGGCGGCTTTTCAATCAGTCAACATCTGGTCTATCATTGTCTCTTAGAAATGCTGCGAATGGAACCGGTCCCAGAAAGTCATTTTTATGGGCTGCCTGCTGCACCCCACTTCAATTCTGCTAGATGTCAGAACACAGGAAAACCTCAGTTATCCAGAAGGGGGGGAACCAAGTGATGTGTGCATAATCACCGATTTCCCCTTTAAACACAATCGGTCGTTTGGTCGCTTGCTTGGGTTTCGGCCTTCTGGACAGATGGCAGGATCCCAGACTCAGAGTTCAAGTCCATTATTTCACACCGAAGGAAACGGGTTCAGAGAGCCCCTGCCCAATGTCACACCAGCAGGGATTCTGACTCTTTTTGGGTACAGAGGGTCCGTGACAAAGAAGATTGATTAGCTGAGAGGTGAATGGAAGGAAAGAGACAAGGGCTAATAAGCTCTTCTGTTTCAATGGCATTTTAAGGGGGGCAAAGAACTTTACGGACTTTATCTCAGTGAAGCTTCAAAACCCCTAAAAAGGCAAGAGTCATTATTCCCATCTGTTGGATGACAAGACTGGGGGTCAAGAAGTTGAATGACTTGACCAGTTAGCCAGCAAGTATCTGAGACCAGGATGAAATCCTGGTCCTCCTGACTCCGAGTCCAGTGGTCCATCTCCTGGGCCACACTGCTTTTCTAAGACAAAAGCACAGAGAAGCAGAATTGTGTTCTTCTTGTTGACACAGGTATCCTAATAAAGTCTGGTTCCTTTAGGTGGAAGACAGAGACGGTCTCAGGCTACAAGGGTGTAGGGTGCATTGTCTGCCCGTTGGGGGCTCCTCCAGACTCACTGCACAGTCATTTCCCTTCTTCTGAAAGCTGACGCAGGCTCTGAGCAAAAGGCCCAAGGGTTTCGACAGCAGGCCGGGCAGATGACTTGGGCCATTCTGGACTTCGGGTCAGCTGCTGCTGATGTTTGCCATCAGAGGCCTTTGGGTCCCCCCACCCCACCCCGTACTTCTCAGCTGTATTCATAGAACTAAGACTGCCAAACAGCTGAATTCCACTTAGGTGAAATACTGCTATATTTGGTTAAAACAAAAGGCGACCTGAGCAAAAAATACCAACTAACTCCCCGTTCCCATCCCTGCCTTTTACTAAAACTAAAAGCAGTTTTATGATCTGGCAAGGAGTCCGTGAGCAGTTTGGGCGAGGTTCAATTAAAATGGATTTGCTTGTTACGGAACCTCTGACAAAAGGCCGACTACTAACCTTCAGATGGAAGATTTATGAAGCTTGTAACAGAAACTGCTGAGATTTGATCCTTGGAAATCAGAGCTAGGGTGTAAACAGGAGTCCTGACTCGAATACCTTTCTTATCCCACCAGCTCATTTTGACTGAGCTTTAGTTTCCTGGCTTTAGAAGATGGCCCAGGATGGAGCTGACATTTAAGGGGCTCTCAGATCTGTGCCCAGGGACCAAAAATCCTACCCATTTTCCCCCCAAGTCCCAATTCAACCAAAAAACTTGACAGGAAAAACTACGACAAAGCAATCCTGAGAGTGCAATTCTATTTTACAGATGAAGAAACTGAGGCTGAGAGAGGGTCTCAGGACTGTTCATCATTCTCAGCAGGATCTCAAACCCAGCTCTAGCCACTCTGTCAGCAGCCTCACAGAGGAGAATTCGAAGGCAACCAAATGCTAATGGTATTAAGTTAAAACAATTTTTTTTAAATGCAGCAGATGGGAAGTTAGGAGCCCTGGGTGCTAGTCATGGTGACTTTGGGGTAACTTCCTTCCTCTTTCTGGATCAAGCCTTCCAAAGCAGCCCATTCATGTCACCAAGAGAACCTCTCCCACTGGCACAGACTCTTTGGGGCCAGTTTTTCAACTCCAGTAGTTCTAAATCCCCCAAATTTTGCTGTGTTGCATCCACATTTCACATTCTCTTCCACAAGAATAACATGAGAAGCTCCAGGCCTATTCATCCAGGATGAATATTCCTCCAATATTCATCCTATTCATCAGTCTCTCCGACCCTGCTCTTCCGAAGTCTCTCATTCACCCACTGACAATGTACGATTTTCTTCCCAAAACAAAGACCCGTTGGAATCGAACACAGTGCCAGGCACACAGGAGCTAAAGAAAAGCTCGTTGATCCGTGCCTCACTGGCTACAGAGAGACAAAGAAGCACATCATTGACACCCCCCCCCCCAAACCCACCATGGCATCCGTCCTGGTGGGAGGGCACTGGGGGGCAGTGGGGCTGGTGATCGGCTTTCAAGTCATTAGCAATGGTTCTAAATAAGTCAGGTTAATAGTGGATCTGTCTCTCTTTGTTCCTAGGACATTATTGATTCCCACAAACATCTTCTTGGCCAGCTGAGCCTCAGCTGGAAACACTGCCCCAGAGTTCCTTCAATAATTTCCTCTTCACCACCTAAGGGAATAAGGTGCTAGAATTGGAGGGAGTTAATGCTCTTATTTATCTAGGGTTTTTTAGTTCCCATGACAACCTCATGAAGCAGGATGGCTGCAACGATTAGCCTGATTTTACAGACGAGGAAACGGATGCACAGAAGTAGAGTGACATGTCCCAAGTCACGCAGCCCTGCACTGAGCTCTGAGCTCTTTTCCCAGGACTAGCCAGCTAGGAGGGTGAGGAAGAAGTTACCAGCAGGGGCGCTGTGGAAGCACCTCAAGCCACATCCTGGGTTAGGGCCAAAGAAGGAACAAAGGTGGTTTGCAGGTGGGTTCAAGGGAGTAGGCCCTCAAATTGGAGGAGGGCACGTTAATTAGGGAGTGGGGCCAGCAAGGCAGCCCCCTCCATTTCTAAATCTCCTCCACCAAGGCTCAGAGCCCTCCAGGGAATAGCCCTCACCCTTGCCCACAGTAAGAGGGGGTTTTCTTGCAAGAGTCTCCAGCCCCGGGGTCGTCAAAGCAACCATTAAGAACGGTGGTCCCAATCGCTCACGTGAAGAGTTTCCTCAGGCTGATGGGTATCTCGTTTCTTGGAAGATAGGTAGAGACTGACAAGAGCTCAACGTGCTTGTTGGCGGCTTTAAGAAAAAGTTAATTCTAAAATTATTTCCTGGACTAGTTCCACAGAGCCCAGAGGCAGAAAGTAGGAGCCAAGAATCATGAACTTTTTGTACACGGATGTTTTCTATTGGGATTCTTACAGCTTCAGGCCTGCTAACAAAGGCAGAAGGATTGGAGATGCAACAGTGTGCAAAATGCTCAGAGAATGGGAAGTGCTCGGGGCTTCCAAAGTCCAGCCGGCATCTGGTTAACTCAATCCAAAGCAACAAGCATTGATGAAGCTTAACCTACTGCGCCCTATGTGCCAAGTGCTGGAGTAGGGAGTGGGCCCCCCAAAACTAAAGGAGACAGTCTCCATGCTCGAGAAACTTCTACTCCACTGCCACCCAGAGAGGAGAAAATCAAAGCTCCGACGCCAGGGCCGCTACCTCCTTGCTCTGGGAAGCTCTCGGCATCTCTAAGATAAGGCTAGAATAGTGCAGGTCTCCCAGGGTTGACATAAAGAAAGCTTTCTTTGGGGGTGGTTATTTGGGCACTTCTCGGTCCTGTCCAACTCTCCAGGACCCCATTTGGGGTTTTCCTGGTAAAGATGCTAAGTGGTTTGCCATTTCCTTCACCGGCTCATTTGACAGCCGAGAAAACTGAGACAGTGTCCTGACCTCATGCTGACTTGGAGTTACTCAAATCTCATCAATGTCCTCTCAAGATCGAGGTCAGGAGTGAGCTCCTCCACAAGGCTCTCCTTGATTCTCTCCCCATGCCCCATGGTGCCAAAAGTCCTCTGCCAGTTTCCTCTGAGCCGACTCTTACAAGATATGTAAAGAGCACTAATATGGCTTCTAAGAAGAGCATAAAAGGCTTCTCCCACACATTTGCTCACTCTACCTCCAAGTGCGCAGACCTACTCTAACCGAGCTAGCCTCCGACCCTCCTGCACGTCCCAGGATTTCCCACCGCGGTGGCCATCGGCCTAGCTGGGTTCCCACATTTGTATCAATGGTTTGCATGAGAGGAAATGGTGTTTACCAAACTTGCAGATGACACAAAGCTGGAGGGAAGAGCTAATATGTTAGCTATATTTGGGTATAGGCAGGATCCCAAAACATCTGGACAGGCTACAAGGCTGGGCCAGATCTAGTAAAATGTACTATAATAGAGATAAATGGAATCATACACCAGGGCTCAACAAAATCAACCGTATAAATACAGGATGGGAGAGGTTAAATACTAGTTTGTGGGAAAGATAGAGGAGCTTAATGAATCGAAAGCTCAGCATGAGTCAATGGGACATCGGCATTAAAAAAAAAAAATGGATGTGATCTTAGGCTGTGTTCACAGAGGCACCAAGACTTGGGCTGCATGTTGGGAATACAAATCCAAGCAAAAAGCAAAACAGCCCCCACCCTCCAGGAACTGACATTCTAAGAGGGAGAAACGGCAATTAAAGGAGGTTAAAAGGAGATAGAGGAGCCAGGAGTAGAGTTTAGTTTGGGGGTCACACATTAGAAGGACCCTGCCAAGCTGGACTAAGCCCAGAAGAGGACAAGCAGAGTACAAAAGGCAGAAGTGACCAGGGAAACAAGTTTTACCAGGGGCTCCTTCTCCCATCTTCTCCAGCTTCTCTCTCTCAGATACCTTCTGCCACTACTACTCCTTCACCTGTGTGTCTCCCATGAAGAGGTGGCCCTTCTCCTTCCTAAGGTCAATCCCTTTACACACGTACAAGTGATCCTCATTCCATCCCATCTTTTGCAGCAGATTGCCTCCACATCACCCATCTCTCGCTTATCCTTGTCCACTGGCTGCTTCCCTACTGCTTACAAACCGACCCAAGTCTCCCCCATCCTCAAAACCATCGACCTGATTTCTCCATTGGCACAAATTACGTTCCCATTTCTCTTCTCCTCTTTGTGATTAAACACCTCGAGAAGGCCATCTACACTAAGTGCTTCCATGTCCTTTTCTCATCTCCCTTGCATCCAGCTTCCAATCTTATCATTTCACCCAGTTATCCATGACCTCCAATTGCCCAATCATTTTCTCCATTCTCATTTCCCCCGACCTCTGTGCCAGCCTCGAACACTGTCAATCACTTGCTTTGTGACACCCTTCCTCTCTCCTGGTTCTCTCTTCCCACCTGTCTGACACCTTAGTTTCCTTGGTTGGCTAATCCTCCAGGTCACACCCATGGGTGTCTTCCAGGGCTCTGTCCCGGGAGAATTTGGAGAACTGCCTATTTTTGTCCTCTGAGCTAAGAATGGCTTTTGCATTTTTAAATAGTTTTATTGTATTGTAAAATGCAAACCCCATCCTTAGCTCACAGACTCTACAAAAACATGCAGCAGACTGATGGTGATCTCATCAGCTCCCATGGTTTCAATTACATCTCCACATTGATGATTCTCAGATCTACTTTGGCCCTAACCTCTCTCCTTACCTTCAGTCTCCCATCTTCAAATGTTTATTAGATGGCTCAAACTGGATGTGTCCTCCATATATTAAACTCTACAGGTCCCCAAGTGAATTCATCTTTCCTCTTAAACTCTCTTTCCTTACAAACTTCCCCATTACTCTCGGTACCACTAGACCACTGTCTCCCATTCCTCTAGATTCAAAATCCAGGCATCATCCTTGACTCTTTTCCTTTTTCTATCATTCCCCATATCCAGAGTTTCTGCCCTCTTAACATGTCTTGCATACACCCCTTTCCTCTGTCACCGGCCCTACCCTCATTACTTCACATCTGGACTAGTGCAATAGCCTTCTGTTTGGTCTCACCGCCACCATCTTACCCTATTCCCGCACTCAGTTATCCAATAAGCCCGACCAAGTCGTGCCGAACTCCCACCTCTGCCCCGTCCCCATCCCTACCCCCACCAATTCAAGAAATTCCAGTGGATCAAACCAAGCTGTCAGAGCTCTTTGCCAACACTCTCCAAATATCTTTAAATAGTGACTAAGATTCTAGAGTGGCAGAACCCACAGAGATGGAGTGAAATAATTTTCCAGTCCAAGACAACTTAGAAAGTTGGTAGGAGAAGTCTGTTGCATCAGGATGAGAAGAAGTGAAGTCCGGCACAGGCTGCACCAGCACAGACCAGGTACCAGGAAACCAGGAGCAGGCCTTGAGGCAACTGAATCAGTTTCCTGACCTCTCAGCCCCAATATGGTAAGGGGATGGGACAACAAATCAGGAGATTTGCAGGGGTCCCTTTGCTGGCGGCAGGGGGAGGACTCTGTTGCATTGCTTATACTTATATTTGGGTCGAAGTCCTGGGTCTTAGTCCCAGCATGAGGAAAAATACTAGTGTACAAGAGATCTTGTGGCAGCAGGGAATCAAGGACCCTGGTCACAGTTTTAGGGTTAAAAACAATGCTTCTGGTCACTCACAAACCAGTGCATGGTATAGGACAGTACTAAATGTACCTCTCTCTAGATCACAACAGCTTGGAAAAGCCAAAAACTTACAGATCTCCAGAATTACCTCGAAAAATGGCTGCACAAAAACCTAAAGCTCAAGAAAGTGCTCCCTCCACTTGGGAAGCAGAATCCCAGTACTAAGCCTAGAGTTAAAAGTCAAGAAATAGGCTGAAAAATGTGCAAACAACAGAAAAAATTGTGACCATAGAAAGTTAGTATGGTAACAAGGAAGATCAAAACACACTCAGAAGAAGGCAAGAAAGTCAAAATTCCTGCATCCAAAGTCTCAAAAAAAAAAAATGAATTGGCTTCCAGGCCATGGAAGAGTTCAAAACAGATTTTTGAAAATCAAGTCAGAGAAGTAGAAGGAAAAAATGGGAAGAAAAATAAGACTGATGCCATAAAATCATGAAAAAAGTCAAAAGCTTAAATGAGGCACAAAAAATACTGAAGGTAGCACTTTACAAAAAACCAGAATTGGCCAAATGGAAAGGGAGGTACAAAAATTCACTGAATAAAAAAAAAAACTCCTTAGAAAGTAGAATTGGCCAAATGAAAAAAGGAGGTACAAAAGCTCACTGAAGAAAATAATTTCTTAAAAGTTAGAACTGGGCAAGTAGATGCTAATGATTTTATAAGGAATCAAGAAACATTAAAAGAGAATCAAAAGAATGGAAAAAATAGAAAACAATATGAAACATCTCAGGGGGAAAACGACTGACCTGGAAAATAGATCCAGGAGAGATGATTTTTAAAAATTTGGACTACCTGAAAGAGCCTAGACATCATCTTTCAAGAAACTATCAAGGAAAATTGCTCTGATAATCAAGAACCAGAGGATAAATTATAAATTGAAAGAATTCACTGATCACCTCCTGAAAGAGATTCCAAAATGATATTCCTGAGAGTATCATAGTCAAATGCCAGAACTCCCACGCCAAGGAGAAAATACTGCAAGCAGACACACAATTCAAGTATCATGGACCCATAGTCAAGATAACATAAGATTTAGCAGTTTCTACTTCTGGAGGGCTTGAAATATAATATTCCAGAGGGAAAAAGAGGGAACTAAGAATCATCTACCTAGCAAAACTGAGTATAATCCTTCTAGGGAAAAAATAGATATTTCATGAAATGGAGGACTTTCAAGCATTCCTAATGAAAAGATCAGAGATCAATAGAAAATATGACTTTCAAAAACAATTCTCTAGAGAAGCATAAAAAGGTCAACAGGAAAGGGAAATCACAAGGGATTTGATAAGGTTGAACTGTTAATATTCCTACATGGGAAAACAAAACTTTATCATCATTAGGGCATTTAGAAGGAATATCTGTAGACATAAGCCAGAGGTGTGAGTTCAGTGTATGATTATCTAAAAAAATATATTTAAAGGATGAGAAAGAAGAATGCACTAGGAGGAGGGGAAAGGGGGAATGGAAAAAAATCAACCGACATAAAAGAGGCCTAAAAGAGATTTTACAGGGGAGGGGGAAATGGGGAAATCAGGGAGGGAAGCACATAAACTTCTTTCCTCTTACTGGAAATGGCTCAAAGAAGAAATAATATATACACTCAATTTGGTGGAGAAATCTATCTTACAAGTAAGCAAAGAAGGAAGAAGATGAGAGAAGGGGGGAGATTGGGGATCATGAGGAGCGAATAGAAGGGAGGGCAGTTTGGGGGAGGCAAAAGAAACAAAACATTTTTGAAAATGAACAGGATAAGAGAAGAAGATCGTAGGATAAACAGGTGGTAAATGGGATCAAGGGAAATACATAGTTGGTAATTGTTACTGTAATTTTACTATGAGTTTCTCCTCTAATAAAGACTTCATTTCTCAAACATATAGAAGACAGAATCAAATTTATAGCAATAAGAGCCATTCCTCAATTGATAAAAGGGCAAAGGATACGAACAGGCAGTTTTCAAAATAATCAAGTAATCATATATTTTTTAAAAAAGCTCTAAATCACTATAGAGAGAAATGCAAATCAAAACAACTATGAGCTACCACTTCATACCTGTCAGATTGGATGATATGACAGAAAAGAAAAATGACATATGTTGGAAGGGATGTGGGGAAATTAAAACACTAATTGATAAAGTTGTGTACTAATTCAACCATTCTGGAGAGCATTTTGGAACTAACATCCTTTGACCAAACAATATCACTGTGTACAAAAATATTTATAGCAGCTCTTTTAGTGGTGGTAAAGAATTGGAAATTGAGGAGATTGGGGAATGACTGAACAAGTTGTATTTAATGGTAATGGAATACTGCTGTGCTTTAAGAAATGATGAGCAGGATGCTCTCAGAAAAACATGGAAAGACTTATATGAACTGATACAACGTGAAGTGTGTAGAACCAGGAGAACAGTATACACAGTAACAGCAATATCGGATGATAATCTACTCTGACAAACTTAGTTATTCTCAGCAAATGATCCAAGACAGTTCTACAGGACTTATGATGAGACAATAGATGAGAGAGAGGGGTGTTATCCATCTCCAGAGAAAAGAACTGGTATAGCCTGAATGCAGATCAAAAGGTACTTTTTCTGTTTTATTTCATGGACTTACATGGAAATGTGTTTTGCATGACTACACATGTATGACTTATGTCAAATTGTCCTCTCAATGGGGAAAGGGAGGGAAGGAGAGAATTTGGAAATCAAAATTTTTTGGGGGAAAAGAACGTTACAATTGCTTTTACACATGTTTTGGGGGGGGAAACATTAAATAAAAAAAGAAACTCTAGTGGTTCCCTATCACTAGGATTCAAATGTATAGCCTCAGTTTGAAATTCAAAATTCTTCACAATTTGTCCCCCACCATGCGCTCTGTGATTGGTGACACTGGCCAATTCCAGAATCCTGGAGGCAGAGATGAGGAATGAGAGCACTTCAGGCTTCTTCCCTTCCCAGCTTCAATTCTGTTTTCTATGAGAACCCTTTCTAGATCCTCCCTAGTGCTAGTACCTGCCTTCTCTTGATTATCTTCCATTTTTCTCCTTGATACCTTTTTTGTACATAGTTGTTTGCATCTCCCTATTAGATTGTAAGCTCCTTGGGAGCAAGGACTGCCTTTTACTTTTCTTTGCATCACTAAGGCCTAAGGAAACAACGTCTGACACGTGGTAGACACTTAATAAAATGCTTATCGACTGACAAACATTTGAAAGGCTATCAGATGTAAAAAAGATTAGCCATGGGCTCGTTGTGGCAAAGAGCCCGATTAAGGCTGGATTGTGTCTCAAAGGCAGAATGAGCTGCCTCAGACACAGCAGATTCCTCATCCTTAAAGGTATGCAAGCAGAGTGACTACTTGTGACTACTTGTCAGGCGTGCAGTAGAAGGGATTTCAAGCCAGATGCTGATTGGACTAAGTGACCTCTGAGATATCATCCAAATTAGTCTGATCCAATGATATCGAAGACCAACAACAGCAAGAGGACCGTTTGCTGTAGTGACACAGAGGCAAATGCACTTCTTGGGCACTTAAGATACCAGGATTCTGGTGCTATCCCTGCTCCTAACAAAGTGTGTACAAGTCATCACACCTGCTTATGTCCTACTTCTCACTAGATAACCTTGAGCTCTTTTTGGAGCTCTTTTTTCTAACTCTCATATTCGATGAAAGAGTTAAAGAACCATTATATGAAGGAATGATCGGACAGGTTCGATTTAGCCCCAGGTGGGCAGAAATAGGGAAAAGAAGTGGCTAATTTGAAGTCAATGCCAAGGTGGACTTTCCCTATCAAAACGGGCTGTCTAATAATAGTGAGCTCCCTCCAACTGGATTAAAGCCGAAGCCCAGTTGACCTCCGAGGTGCCTTCCGGCTCAAAGAGTTCAGGATTGTATATTGCCTGGCAAACCTTAACCCGAGGTTGTACAAACCTGTATCTAGAAATTTTCAAATGAGGGGACTTTAGATGCATTGAAATCAATTCAATCCAAATGAATCAAACACTGTGATATAAAATGACAAAACCCCAAAGTTTTTCTCTTCCTCCCTTGAGAAGTCAAAAGTGTACTGAACATATAGTCTCTTCCCTAACAGAGAATTGATTCCGAGGCCTATTATAGCTAGAAGGAGTTTGTCTTTTTCTCTTTAAGAGGCCCTCAATGCTAGACCAGGGCAAATATTTCAGTTAGAAAAGGCTGTTACAGTCAGCGAGGAATGGTCTTGATTAGAGCATTTGAATCCCTCCCCGCCACCGACTCCAAAGCTGCCAAGTGTAAGAGACTGGCTGCCAAATGTCTCTCAGATTCATTCCCAAGAGTCAAATGATTGGGTTGTGACCTTGGAGTGGTCCTTGCCCTCCTGAGACCTCAAAATCCTCCCTTGGGAAAATGAGAGCATCGGACTAGACAATTCCAGGTGTTCCCTCCAGCTGTAAATCAGTATGGACTGGGTTAAAGTCTTCAGTTTGAGAATGGACACCCATCCCCTCATTCCCTCCTCTTTGCCACCCCCCCCACCCCGCATACGTTCCCAGAATACCTGAGATGTCAGAGCAGGGTATTGAATTCTCTGGATTGAAGGGGCCCATTGTGGTCATCCAATCTAGCCCTTTATTTTATAGAAGAGACAATGAAGGAGAACAAGAGTGATTTACCTAAAGCCATAGAGGCAATGAGTCTGCTGCAGACTTAGGGCTAGGAGAAGGAAATGAACATTTATTAAGCACCTACTATGTGCCAGGCCCTCTACCGATATTATTTCATTAAATCTAGCACCCAGAGACAAAATGTTGACCAAAACCAAAGGGCTCAGATAACTCTGCCTTCAGAGAGATCAAGAATAGAAATTGTAAAGAGGCAGGTTTCAGCTTAACGTAAGGAACATTTTGTTGATGAAAAACTCTGTAAAAGCAGAATGCACATTGGGGGCCCCTCAAGAGAGGGTTTAAATAATGGAGGCTGCTCAAACCACTTCTGGCTTGGAGATTCTACTTCCTAGCTCTCAGCAAAGGAAGTCAGGCTACTGTCTATGTGCTCCTGTTTTTCTCATTGTATCGAATCAGATTCTCCCAGGCAACTTGCTCAACAGGCCAGTCAGGGCTCGGAACATTTTCCAACATGAAGGAGGGACATAAATGAAAGTTAAATCCCACAGACCTTCATTCAGCCATTCCTAAAAGATCTTCATTAGCACTACTACCCCTCTAGTAACTCAGGCTCCTTCCACAGAGTTTGAAAGAATATAGGCCTCTTCAGCTGCTACCCCTCCCACATCTGTGTCTGTCTCCCTCTCCCTCTTTTGCTTTCTCTCTCTCCCTCTCCTCTCTTCCCCCCCCTCCCCTGCCCTCCCTTCCTCTTGTTTCTCTCTCTCCCCCTTTTCCTCCCTTCCCCCCTCTTTCTTTCTCTCTCTCCTTCTCTCTCTCTCTCTCTCTCTCTCTCTCTCTCTCTCTCTCTCTCTCTGCCTCCCTCTCTCCCCGCTCCCCCATACCTACCCCCCCAATTTACTCTTCTGCCTAGCATTTACTGTCCCCTTCAAGTATCTTTTGTCCAAATACCAAATGTTGCATTTTAGTCAGAACTGAGAAAGCAGAAGAAGTATGAGCTGATGGGTAGGGGGGGGAGGCTCATTATTCATAGGACTCTTGTGTGTATCATGATGGGCTGAAAACCATGAGATCTCGGGTCTAGGGTTGAAAAAGGCCTTGAGAAGTCATCTGGTTCAACCTTCTCATGATGGAAAGCTGAAGCCCAGAAAGGAAAATGACACCCACAAGCTCATACAGGTTCTAACAAAAATTAAAGCTAGCTTATCCATCAGAGGTCAGCTGTGAACCCAGGTCTCCATATGCTCCCACATCACAGGCAAAAGCCCCGTGCTGTAACGAGGGCAGGGCAACCAGTTCTCTTTCCCGGGGAGCCAAACTTAGAGGAGACCAACAGCAGTTGCAAGATAAAGACCGAGCTGATCACTTAAGTGGGAAGCCTGTTTTTGATTTCCCTGGTCCTGTCATTCTATCAGTTTAGGAACTCTCTCTACCCGTACAGCTGGGCACCTTCTCAATAATTTCCAGTATTAGAGAATCAGGAAGAAAAGTGAGTTAATACCAGATGGCAGCCTGGGATGAAATCCTCCCTCAGTTCCAACTGGTCCAAAATTCTTGGCCCTTGCCCCATGCAGTTTGGGGGAGCTGGTGATGACTGGGGGGGGGCGGCTTTGACACTAGAATGGCTCTTTCCCCTCAATTCTGCCATAACTCTGGCGCTTAGATCATGAGGTCATAGCCTCCTGTCCCCTTCTCTCCTGGCAATGGCTTCAGCGGCTTTCAACTGGCAAGTTCATTCCCTGGGCTCTAATGCCTCTCACAAGACACAATGCAAATGGAAGGGAATATTCTAAGGAACTGCTGGGGACGGGGTGCAACAGGGGAAAGAACCAAGAGCCAGAGGGCCTGGTTCGTGTGGCCGATGCTGACATTTGCTGCTTCTCAGTTCCCGGCTTGCTAAAAGGGAAGACTTGCCTTGCCTACCCCACTGGATAGTTAAATGAGAAATCACAATAAAGGGCGGGGGAGAAAGGGGGAGGAGGAGGAGGAGGAGGAATAGCAAAATGGCCTGGCTCTGATTTCTGAGGCACTGACAGAACATTGGTATGGAAGACAGTGAGGGTTATCCTGCCAGCCCCTGGAAGGTAGCTCATATAGCTTAAAGGTAGCTTAAATAATGGAGGCTGCTCAAACCACTTCTGGCTTGGAGATTCTACTTCCTAGCTCTCAGCAAAGGAAGTCAGGCTACTGTCTATGTCCCATATTTAGGGAAGAACTTGCTAAGAGCCGATCGTCCAAAAATAAAGCAGGCTGCCCAATCAGGTAATGAGCTCCCCGAGACCGAAGGAAAGACCAGATGATGGCCGAACAGGACAGTTGTAGATGAGGGATTCCCGATTTCAGGGACAGGGCTGGACTCGAGAACTGCGCAGAGGAGCCATCTAGCTTACGGAGCGATTAGGGAGAACAACAATGGAGGACAGCTACTACGTGCCGAGAGTCATTTCCAAGGACCACACGAACAAGTCTCAACACTTCATAGGCACACTTCCCACAAAGAACCCTAGTCAGAGGAGGCTTCATAATGCAGGATCTTATTCACTTTGCAAAGAATTCACCAGGGGATTCCTGTAAAGGGTTAATTCTCTCTCTCATCCTCTCACGCCCCAGTGGACAATAATTGATTTTGCTTTTTAAAATTCAACTGAACAAACCGTGGGATATGAATGGAACGAAATCTCATTGCAGCAGTCTGTTGTTGTTTAGTCATTTTTAATTGTGATTCTTCACGAGCCTTTTTGGGGTTTTCTTGGCAGAGATCCTGGAGTATTTTGCCATTTCCTTCTCCGGCTCATTTTACAGATGAAGAAACTGAGGCAAGCAAGGTTAAGGAATTTGTCCAAGGTGACACAGCTAGGAAGCTTCTGAGGTCATGTTTGAACTCTGGCGTTCCTGACTTGAGACCGGGCACTACTCCACCTAGCCACCCAATTGTACCATAAGAAATGTCAAATTAAGGGCAGTTGAGTAGTGCAGGAGATAGAACACCAGCCCTGAAGTCAGGAAGACCTGAGTTCAAATCTGGCATCAGGCACTTAACACTTCCTGTGTGACCCTGGGCAAGTCACTTAACCCCAGTTGCCTCAGCCCCCCCAAAAAGTCAATTTAGATGATTTTGGAGAACTGTGGGTAACACGAACTGATTCAGAGAGAAGTGAACGGAACCAGGACAATGACAACAACATAAAGAAAAAACAACTTTGAAAGGCTTAGGGATTCTGATCAATGGCCAAGCGTGTCTCCAGAGGACTGGTGACTAAAGCACAACCTGACAGGGAGATGAAGGAATTAAGGTGGAAAAAGAGAAATGCATTTTTAGACTTGGACGCTTTGTGGCTTTGTTTTGCTTGAGTCTATTTGTGGGGCGGAGCTTTTGTTTGTTTGTTTGTTTGAATGGGAAGGGGGAATGTTGCAATAGGGTTGCCAAGAAAAAAGGGAACCATTTCCAAACATGCACTGAAGAAATTTCAGAAAGGAATACAGACAAGCAGGATCATTTTGCAAGTTATACTGCATCACTTGATTTTTTAAGGGAGTGGTATAAAGTGGAGGTTCACTGTTTCATAGACCTTTGTCTTTTTATGTTCTGCATGTATGTGGAAATGCTCTTTCTTTTTGGTATTTAGGGTCAGAATAAATTTTTTTAATTGGGAACAGAGCATGAACTCATCGATCGGGGACACAGCTAAACAAAATGGTGAAATATTAACGTACAGTATAAAGTGATCGGGAATTGAGAGCAACGTGGGGAGATTTGAATAAAGAGACAATCTACACAATGACCACAAGCAATAATATGAAAAGAGCACAAAAGAAGCCTGATGCTGAAAAACAAACATGAAGAAATATAGCACTGTCCTCTCGGCAAACAAGGACACCGTGTTCTCTTGATGATTTGGTCTTTGTTACACTGGAACAAGCTGATGGGAAACGGAAGTCTCTGGAGCTCTCCTTCTCATGTCATTTTCCTAGGTGACTGGCTCGGATTCTTCTGAGCCGATGGAATAAAAATGGACTGAGGGGCAAGCTGCCCTAGCTTTTAATGGAGTTCTGATGTTTCCTGCCTTCCTACCTATTTAATTCTGAACGAGTCACTTCCTTTCTCATCCTGCATCTTCAATCTACAGAACAAGAGAGTCAGAGTTCCTGACTGCCCAGAGAAATAACAAGACCTCTGGGTAAGACCTCGCCCCTCTCCGAGCCTTTGAAAAATGAAGGTGGACTAGATAGTTTCGGGTCTGAAATCCTATTATCCTCTGAGTAAAAAACACATCTCGCTGCTAAAGCAACAGCTAGGTAAAGAAAAGCCAGGATGATCGGCCCCAGGCGCCATCCCTCTTCCTTAATACACACAGTATGATGTCTAACCCTGTAACCTGTGCCAGGTGAGCAGTTCAAAGTCCCCTGAGGCTCACCAGCCCAAAGGAGAGATTGCCCCCCACTTCCTCTCACTTCTGCTCCTTGCCAGTGGCTCTGCTTATATTTTGCCACCTGTGTAGCTTCTTTGTCATAAAACCTTAGAGTTGAACACAGAGCATCCCCAAGCACCCTCCCAGAACAGAAACGCTCTAGAACACTTCCAAGCAGGAGTCAATATCCATCCCCCACTTAAAGAAACCCAATTTATCCTTAGCCACATGACAAAATCACTCCAAATCACTAATAGAGAAATGCAAATTAAAGAAACGCTATGATTCCATCCCAGACTCGGCAAATTGGCAACGTTAACAAAAATGGAAAATGCCAAATGTTGGGGGGTTTAAACCACCCATCCTGCTTCTAACCTAGCTTCTGTAGCCTTCATGGAAATGAATAATCATTGTTCTATGGGGGCTTGCCTTCCCCATCACCATCAGCAACTACTGCTGATCCATTGTCACCAAGAGCCCCGGGAATGACAGCATCCCCTAAACAACCAGCCTTCCTGCCTAGCCTGGAAATCCTCATGTAAAGAAAGTTATTCCCATGGAGAAGAGACCCCCAAGTTCTTAGCCCTGTCCAATGGCTCAATGTCAGAAACTCAAGATTTAGTTTTTCCTTTTTCCAGTGGAGGTTATGGGGAAAGGAGAAAAAAGCTGGATAATTGGGAAAACTAGCATTTAATTTTGTTAAAGAAAAAATGGAAAACAAGAAGTTTGGCTAGACCAAAGTCACTGAGTCCTGGAGGCAACAGATGTAGACAAAGGAAAGGCAACAGAGGAAAAGGAAAAGGGAAAAGGAAAAAAGGAAAGGCAAAAGAGTTTTGCTGTGCTCTGAGAAATGGCCAACATGATGGAAATGGAGAAGCTTGGGAAGAACTGAGAGAACTGATACAGAAGGAAGGAAGCAATCTACACGATGACTCCCACCACATAACCAAGAGAAAGGCAATAGACACAAACTAAGACACTCTTTCCTGGAAGTGGGAAGTAGCTTCCTAATTGGTATCTTTTCCCCCCTAAATGGAGGTGCCAAGAAGAAATGACCAATCAGAGGAAAGGACTGCAAGAGTGATCAAGCATGAGAAGGCTGTAGAGGTACTGCTATCTTTTCAGGTTCCCAGGTCTGTGACCTTGCTCTCCCTGGGATTCCTCTCTCCAGTAAGCCACAGTTGCCAAATTCTATTGTTCCTAGTTCAATCTCACACACCTAGCACTTCTTTCACAAAGCCACCGCCTCATTTCAGGCCTGTACCATCCGAGTTCTGTTTCGGAAGAGCTGAGAGTTTGAGCAACCTAGAGAACGTTCAGCTTAAGGTGTTCAAGCAGTGACGTGGGATTGAAGCACAAGCAAGAGACTGAGATCCAGATCTGGGAAGCTCTTGCATAGAAATGATCCCGACCAATGGGAGGCAATGAAGTCACCAAGTGAGAGAACGTGGGGAGAGCTGAGAACATAGCTCAGGTCGGGGCTCAGGTCGGGGCCTTAAGGGACACCCGGTTAGGAAGCATAACGTGAATGTCAAACCAACGAGAGGATGAGAAGGAGCAGTGAGACGGGGAGGAAGAGAACCAAGAGGAAGCCATATCATAAAAACCCAGAGAAGGGCATCTGGGTATCCAGGAAGAGAGAGTGATCAGCAGCATCAAATGCTCCAGAAAAGCCAAGAAGGGGAAAGACTGAGAAACGATCCTCTTAGCCATTAAAAGATTATTGGTGACTTGGGAAAGAAGCATTGCTGAGTGATGAGGTCGGACACTGGATTGCAACAGGCAGGAAGACTGAAAGAAGTAAACACAACGAATGTAGACTGCTCTTTGGCTATGATTTTGGAAGTGAATTGGGAAATAGGAAAAGAAAGTGACTGAAACCTCGCTATCCTTGGGCCCAGAGATTCCAACAGTAAGCCTATACTTCCAGGAGGCTAGAGGCAAGTCCCCCTATGTGCCCAAATAGTCCCAGCAGCACTTTTGGGGGGTAGCAAAGAACTGGAAACAAGATGCTCGTCCACTGGGGAAGGCCTAAACAAACTGTGGGATATGAAGGTAAAAGGGGCTTGCTGTGCCCTAAGAAATGGCCACCATGATGGAAATGGAGAAGCCTGGGAAGAACTGAAAGAACTGATCCGGAATGAAGTAAGCAATCTACAAGATGACTCCCACCACATGAACCATCGAGAGTGAGTGTTGCACGTGACTAAGATGGAAAGGGGTTTTGATGACATCACATGAATAATCAATATGGTGTTTGCCTTCTCAAGCTGTGGGAGGAAAGATGAGCATTTCAAACTCAACATTTGATTTTTTATGTGTAATTATTTTATTTAATTTTTATATTAATGGTCTATGATTTTTCCAATTACAAGATGGTTTTCAACATTCATTTCTGCAAGATTTGAAGTTGCAATTTTTTTCTCCTTCCCTCCCCTCCCCAAGACAGCAAACAAACCAATATGGGTTATACACATACCATCAACTCTGAACGTGTTTCCACATGAGTCATGTTGAGAAAGAAAAATCAGAACAAAAAGGGAAAACAACAACAAAAGAGTGAAAATATGTTGCTTCAATCCATGTTTGGTCTCCATAGTTCTTTCTCTGCACGTGGATGGCACTCTCCACCATAAGTCTACTGGAATTGGTCTTGGATCACGTATTGCTGAGAAGAGCTAAGTCTGTCATGGTTCATCTCATTTTTACTGTGCACAGTATTCTCCTGGTTCTGCTCACTTCACTCAGCATCAGTTTGTGTAAGTCTTTCTGGGCTTTTCTGAAATGAGCCTGCTCTTCATTTCTTACAGAATGATAATATTCCATGACATTCATATATCACCACTTATTTAGCCATTCCCTGATTGAGGGTATCCATTCAATTTTCAATTCCCTGCCACCAGAAAAAGGGCTGCCACAAACATTTTTGCCCATGTGGGTCCTTTTCCCAATTTGATGATCTCTGAGATACAGACCCAATAGTGAGACTGCAGGATCAAAGAGTATGCACAGTTTGGACATAGTTCCAGATTGCTCTTCAGAATGGTTGGGTCAGTTCACAACTCCACTAACAATGCATCAGCGCCCCAGCTTTCCCACATCCCCTCCAACATCTATCATTATCTTTGCCTGTCATTTTAGCCAATCTGAGAGGTGTAAGGTGGTACCTCAGAGTGGTCAAGCTCGTTTCAGAAAACGAATGTTTAAAATATTTTAAAATGTCAATGAGAAATAGTTAACAAAAGAAATTAAAATATTTTAAGAGTTACAAAGAATCGGTAGAGCCCCAAAGAAGAGACATGAGAAGCAGGATCTATGTGAAATAAGTGCACTCATCCATTTTGCCAACTTCCCCTTCTTCATCCTCTTTTTCATCTTTTTCAAAATAACTCTTTGTTCTATGAGCTGGCTCTCTCAAAGTGGGGAGGGAGAAAATACAGGAAGAACTGTAAGTGGGATAAAAACAAAATAACAATGTCTTTTTAAAAAGACAAAAACAAAGGAGAGCAGCATAAGGTGAGAGCTTGGAGAAGCCTCTTTCCCATCACCACCAAATTAAGTCTCTCCTCCCTCACTCATGCCCAGCTTTGTGCCCTAGAAAGATTGCTCTTGGATCCAACATCCTAAGGAGAACAAGAAGAGAGGAGGAGGAGGAGGAGGAGGAGGAGGAGGAGGAGGAGGAGGAGGAGGAGGAGGAGGAGGAGGAGGAGCCTAGGCTGGGGAGCCAGAGCTGTGCCTGCTCTATCACAGAGCAGATCACTCCCACACACAGCTTGAGACAAATAAACAAATCATTTGGTTTTCATCCTTAGCCAAGAACTAAAGAGTGCTCGTTGGGAGCTTCATGTGCCTCTGCACACACCTTCCTTGTCTTCCCTCACACCCAGTATCGGCTCTCACCAAGATAAAAGAGCCAGTACCCCTGGGAGTCCCCCTGGCCCTTCCGAAGATGCTCTCATGCTGGACAAGACCACACACTTAAGCTGGATTTCCAGTTAATCACTTGCTGTCCTGGCTGACTCAAATTCCCAAATGGCCATGATCTCATGGATATGGACATTCCTTCCAGGGCTGCAGATCTAGCCCACCCAGGCCTCCTCACACCAAGCCCTCCCGGTCTGTGTCCTCCCGCCCAGCAAGCTGGGGCCTTGCCTCATGAGATCCCTGCAAACCAGGTGAGCACCTGGAGTCAGTATGGCCCTAGTGACGGATGCTCTTGGAGTCCAAGGGTAAGGTGGGGAGACGACATGTAAACAGATAGGTTCAAAGGAGATCTGAACATGATAAATTGGAGATCATTTTAAAAAGAAAGAAAGCATTAAGACTAAGAGGGATTGGGAAAGGTTTCCTGTAGAAGGTGGGATGTTGGCTAGAAAATGAAGGAAGTCGGGGAAAGCAGGAGGTGGCAATGAGCATTTCAGGCAGGCAGATCAGGGCAAATGCCCGGAGGCAGGAAATGGAGGAATAGCTAAGAGCTCAGTATCCCTGGATCACAGGGTGCATGATGGGGGAGAGGGATAGAAGATATAAAGGTGCTGGGGAGTGGGGCCTTGGACAGGCAATCATAGGGTTTTCTATTTGCTCCTGGAAGCCCTACGGAGCCACTTTATCGGGGAGGGGGCTGACATGGTCAGATAGGCACTTTAAGAGAATCAGAACTAAGACCTCAGAAGACAGGAACCTTGAGACACCTGGTCCTTCATTTCTCCCATGACACCTTGCGCAGAACAGCAATCTCAACCCTGAGGGATGAATACATACAGGGATCTGAAGTAGAGCTGGGGAAAACAAAGTCCTGAGCTGAAGTGAACATGGCCCCACGCACAGTCAAGAACTGTGCTGAGCTCCACACAAATGCAAACAACAAGAGAGATGGTCATCGGCCAGAGAGGAAGATGCCCAGGAAACAGAGGCCTGGCTCCTAGTTGCAGAGAAGTGCCCGACAGTGAATGTTTTAGGGTGGCAACTTCCTCCCCCATGCAAAGCTCAACCTGTTGACAATTTAGGAAACTGGATTTAGAGGAGGTACCCAAGTTCCAAGGGGTTCAGTGATTTGCCCTCCTCAAAGGCAGAAGTAGATTGCAGGTCTTTCTGACTCCCATTTCCCCCTATTCCACCACCCAACAAGAACGATGATGGTGATGATGATGGTGATAATGATGATATCTAGCATTTATATGGTACTTTAAAGTTTTCAAAGAATTTATTTGTATTCTTACAACAATTCTGGGAGGTAGGTAGTATTACTATCCCCATTTCACAGATGGGAAACTGAGGCAGACAGAAGTTAAGTGGCTTACTCAGAGTCACACAGCTAAAAAGTAGATTTAAATTCAGATCTTCTCACCTTAGGTGCAGCTCTCTACACAGTGGTACTCCCCTCTACTGCCACAAGACAGGACAAGACCCGTGATTTCACTGGCGTAGGAAACCCCCTCTGTGAATGTAGGGCAGCACCTTCTCAACAACTTCCAGCTTAGAGAATAGACTGAGGCCCTAAGAATTAGAGGGACTTGACCAGGGTCACAGAGTCAGCTGATTGTCACAAGGGGGTCTTGACCCCAGAGCCTTTCGGCTTCAAGGACTGTTCATTGTCAGTACTTCACACTGCTTCTCAGAGGATACGAGGGGAAAAAAAACCTTGGAAGCTAAAATGGCTGTATAGTATAGGCATTCCACTGACCCAGTTATTAGACTGAAGGGGCAAGAGGGCGCCAATGCGCTTACACTGAATTATCGAGTGCCTAAGAACCTTACAGATCTCTCCAACTGGATGTTCAGTAGACATCTTAAACTCAACGTGTTCAAAACTGACCTCGTTACCTTTCCCCCTAACACCACCTACTTCCCCCAATGCTGTAGAAGGAGGGCAGCACTAGCCTCCCATCCCTCAGGCTCCCAAACTAGGAGTCGTCCTGAGATCCTTCCTATTTCTCACCCCGATCCCCCATGCAAGCTGTTGCCAAAGCTTGTTGAGTTCGCCTCTGGCACAGCTCTCACAATACTCCGACCCTGGCACAGGCCCTCACCTTTTGAAGCCTGTAGGTCAAATGTATGGGACTGCTATTTTGAGTAGCATCTAGACCACTGCAATAGTTGGGAAGGACTGCCTGCCTCCAGGCTCTCCCTACTGCAATCCACCCTCCTCTTGGCTCTGTTAGCTTCCTAAAGCCCCCTACCCAATAACTCCAGTGGTTTCCTACAGCCTCCAGAATCAAATACAAAATGCTCTATTTGGCTTTCAAGGTCCTTTATAACCTGCCCCCCTTCCCAGTTTTCTTCTCCTTTACTCTCTGATACGCACTCTTCAATCCAGTGACATGGGACCTCCTTGCTGTTCCACCACCAAGACCCTCCGTCTCTCAAGTCTGGGTATTTTCATTCGTTGGGCACTGCCCCCATGCCTGGAATGCCCTCTCTTCCTCAGCTCTGCCTCCTGGCTTCCCTAGCTGTCTTCACATCCCAGCTAAAATCCCTCCTTCTGCAGGAAGCTTTTCCCAATGCCCTTTAATTCCAATGCCTTCCTCCTGTCGATCAGGTCCTATTTATCTTGCATATAGCTTGTTTGAAGATAGCTGTCAGCATGTTGTCTCCCCCATTAGACTGTGAACTTCTCCAGGGGTAGCGCTATTTTTTGCTTTTCTTTGTACTTAGAGTGTTTAGCACAGTGCTTGGCACACAATAGGTGCATAATAAATGCCTATTAACTGACTGATTTTATTCATCTACTCCAACCAGATTTAAGGGATGTACATAGGAGATGCCATCTTGGGCCAGACCAAGGGGCAGGTATCTTGCTTAGCAGCTGTAACCAAAATGTCTCTTGACTGAGACATTTTGTAAGAAGAGGTAGCTATCTGAGCTTATCATGCGCAGGGGTGAGAAACGTGCCCCATGCCCCACACCACTCCCACTTCCGGAATTCTTTGCCAGGTAGTTAACTCATCCATCCACTCTTCTTGTTTTAAATAAGAGCTTTTTATTTTCAAAATCCATGCAACGATAGTTTTCAAACATTCACCCTCGCAAAATCTAGTGTTCCAAATTTTTCTCCCTTCCTTCCCCCACCCCCCTCCCCTAGACAGCAATTAATCCAATATAGGTTAAACATGTGCGATTCTTCTAAATATATTTCACAAATATCCTGCTGCACAAGAAAAATCATATCAAAAAGGAAAAAAAAAAGGCAAGCGAACAACAACGAAAAAGATGAAAATCTTATATTGTGAACCACGTTCAATCCCCACAGTCCTCCCTCGGGGTAGGGGTGGGGGAAGATGGCTCTGTCTATAGGAATTGGCCTGAACCACCTCATTGCTGAAAAGAACCAAGTTCATCAGAGTTGATCATCACAGAATCTTGTTGCCATGTACAATGATCTCCCGGTTCTGCTCACTTCCCTTAGAATCAGTTCAGGTAAGTCTCTCGAGGTCTTTTTGCAATCACCTGCCAATCATTTCTTACAGAACAATAATATTCCATAACATTCATAGATGGGAACTTATTCAACCATTCCCCAATTGACGGACATCCACTCGGTTTCCAGTTCCTTGCCACTACAAAAAGGGCTGCTGCAAACATTTTTGCACATGTGGGTCCTTTTCCCTTTTTTATGATCTGGGATACAGAAACACTGCTGGATCAAAGGATAGGCAGCGGTGGATGGGCCTTTGGGCATAGTTCCAAATCGCTTTCCAAAATGGTTCATCCACCCAATCCTTTACAAAGTCCTCTAGCCCATCTTTATCTCTCCTACCTCTTGGAGTAATAGATGCTAAAGATAAAATTCTCAGCTACTCAAAATAACAGTCCCATACACTGGACCTACAAGCTTCAAAAGGTCTGTCCTAAACAGAGTCCCAGCAAGCCCCTCATCCTGTCTATACAATGCATGAATTCAGAGCTAGTCACGTTTCCTTCGAGCCCTGATCATTCCGAATTCAAGAGGCTTTGGCTTTGTAGTCTCTCCTCATACTAAAAAATTCTCCAACCCCTCCCAGGCCCCAGCCATTTAGCGATCTTCTTTGGGAACATCTCCAGCTGGTGTGTCTTACTGGAAGGGCATTAGCAACCAGAAGCACCTCTGGTACCCTCCTCCTTCCCCCCAGTCTTGTACCAGGGGAAGATCATGTTTCCTGCTTTCCCATCATTGCCTGTATTCTTGGCCTTTGGGGCCCAGCAGGACACTGGGCCAGGAGCTTCAGACAACAGCCTACAATAGCTCCTAAAGCCTGGGTTGCAGCCAAGAACTCAGAGGCAATCATCTTATGTGGAGTTTGAAAGTATGTTGCTGGGGGAAAGTTTTTTGGATCTGGAATCACAGGATCAGGATTTCAGTCTCAGCTCTGCCCTTAATGCCCGGGAGACTTTAGGCAAATCAATTACCTTCTCAGAGCATCAGTTTCTTCCTTTCTAAAATGAGGGGGTCTCTTCTAGCTCCAAGCCTCTGGTGCCTAAGCATATTACTTTATCATATACCGGTATCTGCTGTCTTCCTGAGATTTTCTAGGAGTTTCTCCCCCATTCATTTGTCTCTGCTACATAGAGATGGTCTGCTAAAGAGCAAGGCCTCTGACGTGCGTACGGCATACTGGAATATGCACATTTCTCATCTTTCTCTACCCAAGAGCCACTGCTGCCACAGCAGCAGTTTGTTTTGAAAAATGAAATATGAAAATCTGACCTATGCGGCCAGAACCCCCAAAACTGTTTACTTCCCTATTTGTGAATCCATATCCGTCAGCAATACTATAATTATACATCCCAGTCCAGAAAGCAGAGGACACCCTAGACCACCAAAAATTGGATCCAGAACTTCACAGGAGCCATTTGATTGGAAACGGATCAGCTTGGACACTCACTGAAAACTCAAAGCATTGCCTTCAGGATACATAGAAGTTTACCTAAGCTAAAGTCATGTTTAAAGGTGCCTGAGTTTTCCTGAAAGCATCGAGATTCAAGGAAAATGGGGAAGCTGCAGCTGAAATCAGTCCAGCTAACAAGATCCTCTCTCTGACCCTGAAAAGGGCACGCTGGCTTACTGAAGAGGAAGATCAAGTATTAGCGTGCTCGTGTCTACAGCACACTAGTGAGAAAGACAGCATAGTTTCAGGCCTAAGAGGAAGGTAGAAGTCTTAAACGTATGCAGGACAGTATGAAATGCTCTAGGACAACAGATAACCCAAACCCATCAATCCTGGCCTCCTTCCTGCAAGAACAGAAGCCCCAGCAAGCCAATGTTCAGATATTCTGTTGATCAACAGACTATAAACAATTTGGATGTCAAAAAGGATACTGAAGTCCTTTACCTTTCCATAATAGTTCAGTTGCAAAGTATTTCTACTAGAAAGGAAGGTAGAAGGAGGGGGAAGAAAGTTGTTTAAAGGACCAAAATCTCAGTTAATCATCATTTTGCTACAGCGTGTAAAGGTTCACGCTTAGCAAGTTCACTTTTCTTGTCCTCTTTGATCAACCCTTCTATAAGTTGGAGTCTGCTAGCAAAGCAAGAGAAGCTGCAAAGTCACTTCACAATCTCGACCAGAGAAAGTTTCAGCCTTAGAGTTGCAGCAATATTCAGTTTTCCTCAATGGTAATTAATGCTCAGCTCCACAGCCATGTGAATGCATGCCCACCTGCACCCTTGACGGTAAGGTACTGAGTTTTTACATTTCAGAGAGAATGCTCGGCTCACCCTTGGCCTTTAAGCACCTGACTGACCCCACTTGTCCTCTTCTCCCCAAGAGAACAACATAACAAGTGTTCTACGATCAAGCCAGAAGTCTGTTTCGCTGCATTTATTTCACTTTACAAACAATTCCATTTCAATAGAATGGCTCTCAATGTACCCTCAAAGGGTTAACTTTGAAGAGAGGAAAAAAAGTAAGCTTTAAAAGTTGACCGGTTCAAACCAAACCCCCAGAAAGTTCACATACACATAATACAGTTTCTTGCTAGGCTGCCTCTGGCTTCTCTAGGGAGATCTCATTTCTTGAGCATGTGGCTACTGGACATCCCCCCTCCCATCCTCAGTCCCCAGAGACAAAGACAACATGCAACGAGGTGGAAGGGGAGTTTTCCCCCAGACTTTTAAACTAGCTTGGAAGTTGTGAGCTCTTCCCAAGGAATGACCCAGCTAGTATGGCTCTCAAGTTGCAGGTAAAAACCAAATCATCTCACATGGTCTGACATGAAGTTGGTTAAAAAGTTACTTCCCTGAGGCACACAGTACTCACTTAAGCTGTTGGCAGCCAGCCGCTGCTGGCAGCCTTGTAGCTGCTCTTAGCAGTAGTAGTTGCCCTGAAGCATGAAGCTAACCAGTCCCTCCAAGGGACCTGCCTCCACTCCCTGGTTAGTTAGACGACTTTGCCATTTGCTTTGCAACTGACTTAATGAGTTTGCCAGTTATTTGTGATTGGACTAAGTGAGTTGCTTTCCAACTGACTTAGTTTCTTTGCCAGGTACTCTCTAACTTAGTGAATTTTTTCCCAGGTCCTCTGTGACTGACAGTGACAGTTACTTTTCCAGTTAACTGAGCTTCCTTAAATGACTGACTTGAATTACTTTTCCAGTTGGGCGGTGACTTAAGGAATTACTTTGAGTTACTTTGCCAGTTACTTTGTGATTGACTTAGTGAGTTACTTTGTGACCAACTTTGTAACTTTGCCAAGTTACTTTTGGACCAACTTTGTAAGTTACTTTGCCAGATACTTTGTGATCAACTTTGTGAATTACTTTGCCAATTGCTTTGCGACCAACTTTGTAAGTAACTTTACCAGTTACTTTGTGACCAACTTTGTGAGTTACTTTTCCAGTTACTTTGCGACCAACTTTGTGAGTTACTTTTCCAGTTACTTTGTGACCAACTTTGTGAGTTACTTTGTCTATTACTTTGTGACTGACTTAAATGAGTTTTGCCAGTTATTTAGTGACTTGGGTACATTCGCAATTGTAGGCAGGAGAGCAGGTGTGTATCCCCCTTCCCTCCCTCCTGATGTCGCCCTGCAGGAGGGGTGACTCACCTGCTGCGGGTCCCCTGGGCCGGGGAGAAGTGGCGTCTTCCTGGGCTCGGGTTCGGGCGGTGGCAACAGCTGCTGCTGCTGCTGCTGCTGCTGCTGTTGCTGCTGCTGTTGCTGCTGTTGCTGCTGCTGCTGCTGCTGCTGCTGCTGTTGGAGTTGATGTGGCAGCTGCCCGCGTTGGCGGCGGCGGCGGGCGGCCAAGGAGTCCCGGGAGGCATCGATTGTAGAGTCGGGGGGTCCGGCGGGCGGCCCGGCGGGAGCGGGGGCGCGGCGAGCCTCGGCGGCTAACTCTCTCCTCAGCTCAGAGCGCAGTTCCAGGTAGCAGCAGAGCGTCAGCAGGTGGAGGGCCAGCGACAACGCGAAGAAAGCCAGAAAGAGGCGGCAGCTGCTCCCGGCGCCCGCCAAAGTCGGGCCCCCGCGACAGCCGCAGCCCCGCTGGCCGGCCCGGCGGCGGCCCGGCCCGGTATCCCCTCGCGCCGTCGCCGCCTCTTGGGCGAAACCCATGGCCTCCGGGGGGCCTCCCGCACTTTCTCGCACGCACGCACGCACGCACGCCCGTCCGTCCGCCCGGGAGGCCCGCGGGCCCCGCGCCGCCGCCGCCGCCGCCGCCGCCGCCGCCGCCGCCGCGTCTGCTCGCTTGGGCCGGCACTCTCGGAAGGAGCCCTGTCAGGCGCGTCTACTGAGCGGCCATGGGCCTGGGGCTCGGGGCACCCGCGGCCGCCGCACCTCGGACGCACACACGCACCGACGGACCGACGGACCGACGGACCGACAGACGGACGAGGCGGCTGCGGCGGCTGGGCGGGCCGGAGTGGGGAGCAGCCGCGTGTGCGGCCCCACTCCGCGGGCGGGGGGGCGGGCGGAGGGAGGCGGGGGCGCGGTCTGTCCCCGCCCCGCGGCCTCGGAGCGACGGCTCCGCTGCCCTATCGGCGCCGCCTCCCGGCTCCTGGAGCCCCGCCCCCTCACGACTCCACCCCAGCTCCTCGCTCGGGGGCGGGGTCGGGCCGCGTGCGACCCCGCCCCAGACTGCTCGCTCCTCCCCCAGCTTCCCGCTTTCCCCGTTCCCGTTGGCGGGAGCGGCTGCCCTTCAGCTCAGGACCCCGCCTCCAGTTAACCCTTGGGCGCCTGCCAGGGGGAGGCTAGCCCCAACGAGTGGCGCTCTGGAAAGTCGAGCTCCGGTCCCGTGCCCGGTTCGGGCGCTAAGGGACGACAGGAGCTGGATTGCAACTCGATTCCCCTCGACGCTCCGTGCCTTCCCTGCACACAGCAGGCGCCAACTAAATGCTCGCGGACGTGAACCTAGTGCAGAACGAGCTTTGGGCGGAGAAAAGTTTGCTCGTCACCTCCCAGTGCCCCCACCTAACCCAGCGCAGCCCTTCTCGGTCGCTTTCTCCCTTCCAGGGATTTCACAGACCAAGTAATTAAAACAGTTATGGCTTTGGAATGAAACCTGCCAGCCAGGGACGAGGTCCAAGCCGCAGGCAGCTGGCGCACCGACGAAGCCGGGACAGGAATCCCAGGAGCAGCAACGGCCTGGGAGCCAAAGGCGGGGGGCGGGAGGGGGGAAGAGAAGAGAAAGGGAGGGGGGGCCACCACAGACAGAGAACAGAGAAGGAACACAAGGGACCCAGTCTTGGGGCCAACCCGAGGGAACTGCAGAGGGCTAGGGGCTGAGGGAGACAGTCTGACAGAGACAGATAAATTGGGAGCCGGGGACCCAGTCTCGGGGCCAGCCCGGGGGGCCTGAGCTAGCCATTCATTCATTCACTAGCACTCACGGAGGTTGTTGCAGGGAAGTGGATGGGGGCAGGAGACTTCCTTTTAATAGGATGTGAGAATGCTGGCTGGAGCCACCAGGAAATCTGGATTTTCGCTCTCTCTCTGGCACTACCTATGTGAGCCTGAACGAATGCCTCCCCATCGGCCCCCCCTCCCCATTTCCTCATTGTACAGTCAAGGCTCTGGGCTAAATAAGGTCTCTGAGGTCCTCTTCCAGCGCGGACGTTGTAGCTTCTGGGGTCTTTCCAGACTCCACTCTCTGTTCCCAGGTTCTCAAGTCCCACTGGGTTCTAAAGGTCAATGACCATCCGATCTCTTCTCCCGAAAAGAGCTAAACATGTCCCTTCTTTGGACAAACGGGGAAAGCTGATGGCCAGGAGGGAGCAGATCTTCCCGAAGGGGGGCGGGGTGGGGAGGGGAGAGTGGTCTGGGGACTCTGGCGCCTTGGTTTGCAGGCAGCTGTTATAGCCTTTATACACCTCCCCACTCACTCCCTCGAGAAATCCCTGGGAGGGAGTTCAACAAGTCAGCCAAGAGTTCCAGATGTGCAGCTGGAGAATCCACAGCTGGCAGAATCTTTAACATTACACCAAACACAAGAAGGCAACAAACACACTGAAGTCAGACTTCCCCCCAGCCCGTGAGGGACGCTTGGAAGGGCAGATCCGAAGGTTTCCAAAAGTCACAGTTTTCTAGGGCTGGAGCTGAGTGGGCTGACCGGGAGTGGAAGAGGCAGCTCAGGTCATCGAAACGGAAAGATCATAGGGTTAGAGTGAAAAGATACCTTAGTGTCATCAAAAGAACCCCGCCTCTGCAAACGAGAACCCCCAGCTCAGGTTTTGATTCTCACCCTCACAAGCTGTGTGACCTTGAACAAGTCACTGCAACTCTGTGCCTCAGTTTCCTCATCTGTAAATTAGGTGGGGCTTGGACGAGATGATCTTAAAGGTCCCTCCCAGCTCTTAAATTCTATGATCCTCATGTCCTTTCCTGCCCCCAGATTAGAATATACAGGTTTTATTTAATTATACCCCTCTTACAAATAGAAAAATTGAGTCAGCCTGTAGATCCAATTGAAGGGGGAATGGCCTCGTAACGTCCCTCCTCACTCTTTCCAGCTAACGAGGGGATTTGGACGAGGGGATTTTAAATGCCTGAAAATGTCTGTCAAGTTGGTTCATCCTAACAAACTCATTCATGGGACCTAAAACTGGAAGGAGCTTTTGACTTCAGAGAGCTCTGGGGCCTTTTGGCTTCTGTGGAGAAAATCTCCAGGCATTTTAGTTCTAGGAGGGAAAGCTTTGGGCAATCGGATAAAGAAAATGCTAGATTCCTTCTCAGGATGTTTTGAAATACAAAACACAGAGGAATACAACGAATACAATTCTATTGAAATAATATTAACAGTGTATGAAAGAAAGAGAGAGAGGGAGAGAGAGAGAAAGAAAGAGAGAAAGAGAAAGAAAGAGAGAGAGAGAAGAAGAGAGAGAGAGAGAAAGAAAGAGAGAAAGAGAAAGAAAGAGAGAAAGAGAGAGAAAGAAAGAGAGAAAGAACAAGAGAAACAGAGAAAGAAAGACAGAAAGAGAAAAAGAAAAGAGAAAGAAAGAGAGAAAGAATGAAAGAAAGAGAGAAAGAAAGAAAAAGAGAAAGAAGAAAGAAAGGTTTCTAGACCCCAGCTTAAGAACCCTGACATAATCCAACCTGTTCATTTCCCAGATGAGGTAACTAACACCCAGGGAGCATACCGACTTACCAGAAGTCACACAGCTTGTTAGTGGTGCTATGAGATCTACAACTGAATTGTCCTGACTTGCTAATTAACACAGAGGAGATGGTGGTTGGACCTGCTGGGATGCCCCGTTGACTATGGATGGGTTTCAGACTCAGAAAGAACTCTGGAACATTTTCATAGGAAAGGCCCCTCCAAGAAACTTGCAAAGAGGTCAAAGGCTTCCTCTCCTTGTCTGAAGAGGAAATGGAAACAAATTGCAGCCATTTCCTACCAGTATAACCGAGGGATCCTACAGGTCTCAAAATGTCATGCTGCGCCTCAGCATTATCAGGGTTCTCCAATGACTGGTTTCTAGGGTCTCATCACTTCAAATCCAGACAGACCCATGAAATCCAGGAGGAGCTCGGGACTCAATAGCCAAGACTTTTTCTAGAGAGAGCCACAACACAGGAGAACACAAATATACAGGAAACGGCCCTCAGATAAAGGAAACTTTAGAACTGCCTCCAACTTTTCCAAGTTGCCTCCACACAGAGAGACAGAAAGACAGACAGGGACACAGACACGGCAGGGGGAGGGATGGAGGTCTTCTTAGGAAAACGACAGATGTCTTTCTGCCCCACTTAGACCAACTGCCCTATTTCCCTGATTACCGGAGACCAGCCAAGCTGGCAGGGGAGAAGGCAGAATTACCAAGCTCTTGTCTACAACCATTCCACAAAGATCTAGAAAACTTAGCAGACCTAATTAGGAAAGTTTTAAAAGCAGAGTTATGCTTCCATCATGCCCAGGTCAGCCTAGGGAGACACACAGAGAGCTCTTCAGGCACAGGGGAATCTAGTCCATTGAGAGGACTGGATAAAGGCCTGCCCACTGATGTGTACTAGATCCATCCCAGAGAGCCCAAGAACCCCAGATCTTGTTCAGAGAGAAGGAACGGATGTGGAGTGGCAGCCTCCTCCCTCACTTCCTACTGCTGGGTCCTAAGTGTAGAGCAGACTGCATCTAGCAGGACAGTGGGTAGAGCACTGAGCCTGGAGTCAAGAAATTAGGAAGTTCAAATCTGATCTCAGATATTTACTAATTGGGTGATCCTGGGCAAGTCATTTAACTTCTGTTTCCTCCACTGTAAAATGGAGAACACATCCACATCCTAGTTTTCTTTTGGAATAAAATGAGATAATATTTCTAAAGCACTTGGCAAATCTTAAAGCACTATCTAAATGAAAGTATTTCTTAAGCACCTACTATGTACTAAGCCCTAAGAATCCAAACAGAAGAGTCAAATGATCCCTGCCCTTGAGGAGCTCTCATTCTAATGAGGGAGAAAAGATTTAGGGAATGTTCCAGCTGCAAATCTGATAGAAGTAAAAGTCCCGTGGTCCTTAGGGTGAAGCAGCATAGCAGGTGCTTAGGCCTTAATGTCATTTCCACCTCTAAAATGGTTTCTAATGTGAAGGACTTTGGTGGCAAGAACTTTATTTTCTGGATCTTCGGGCTCTTTGTCCGGAGCACCTGCAGGAACTGTGACTAGGCTGCATCTCTCCAGGGTTTGCTCCACAGGAGGATGACTGAAGGCTCGGGCCTGGAGGCCTTGCCCTTCCCTAGGCTCTTGGGCTCAGGGTCCTGGGCTAGCTCCAGTGGGGTCTGAAGGAAGATGGTGGTCAAGGAGGTGGTTAGTAGTTTGACTGACCTCCTGGCTCTCCCTTGGATACTTTGCTACTGCTTCCAGGCTGCCCTGAGTAGCAACTGATTGACTGTTAGTGGGGGTGGCTAGCCCCTCCTACACAGAAGTCACTTCTCCTCATGATGCCTACAAGAGCTAGGCTGGGAACAGAGACTGTGGTCTACCCTAAAAGGTACTGCCCCTCCCAGGTTTCCTGTGTCGATTTGTCCATTGGTGACAGATGGTCAGCGACTGTTGCTGCCGGCGATGAGGAAAGTGGATCCCCTTGTCTGCAGTGACTTCTCCCCTTCGGGGGCTGGGCCGAAGGGTCTGGCCATTTGGGGAGCAGTGTTATTCCCCGGACTCTTGGGCTCAGGGGCCTGGGCTGTCACTCTGGAGCCCTGAGAGGAGAGAGTGCTCACACTGGTGGTGGCTGTGGTTTGACTTGCTTGGCACACGCTGCCTCCTGGCTCTCCCTCAGGATGCCTTGCTGTTTCAGCAGCCCTGAGAATGGCTCTGAGTGGGGGGGATGGCAGTCACCCATCCATGATATGGTAGTTGTCAAGTTCCTGTGAGAGGTGCTCTTTGTAAGAATAAATTAGTGTGGCTTCCAAGATGATGATGGAGAGAGCAGTCACAGGGGAGCCTGCCTCTTCAAATCTGCCTTTTAAAAAAAGCACAACTGACAGAAAACCTTGAAAGAAAATTTTCAACCATCAAAAATAATGAGCAAAAGCAGGAAGAGCTCCGATCCGATGGAATAAAATAAAGGATTGAAAGAAACCGGCAGAACATCAGAAAAAGCATCAACTCGTGTCAAAAACAAAGCAAGAAAGTCCTTGACACTCAATAAAGTGGATACCAAACACAGCAAAGGAACAAAGGGAAGAAATGTAATTAGAGGAAATAAAGAAGGAACTTTGTGCCACTAAATCGGCTTGGAGAAGTTCTAAGCTGTAATTAGTCATTCTGGCTATGAGAGGCAGACGGGCCTCAGGAGAGATCTTGAACCTTTAAATGGGGAGACATCTTGCAGGGAAGACAGAGACTCAGGTGTACCAGGAAGGCCACAACTGGGGATGGGGTGAGAGAGCCATTTACAGTGGAAAGAGTTGGGGCAAGGAGGGAAGCGGGCCATCCCGTAGCTTTCTATCTGAACTCGTGTTTCTTGTTCCAGTTTTCCCTCTCTACTGTTGTTCTTTTAAAGTCTGGGGCCCTAAAGGAAAGCTTTATTCATTCATTATGGTTATAACTGGAGAAAATTGCAGTGAAACTCCTCAGTTTCAGAATCTGAACTGAAAAAATTAAACACCCAAGAGAACAAAGAAAATACAATGATGATATCGGAAGAAGCAAAAGGAATGCTATGTGAGTGTAGCACGTGGCAAGAGCCCTGAGTCGAAAGTCAGAGGACCCAGCTTTAAATGCCACTTTAGCTATTTGCTATCTATGTGCCTAATGGCCTCAGTTTCCTCCCCTGTCAAGTGAGGAGTGTGGATTTGATCTCTGAGCTGCCTGTCGGATGAAAATCCTCCAATTCTAGCATCCATCTAGCATCATTCCAGTGGACAGAGACTGGGAAGGCAGACAACGGAAAATGATGGATCTGGACTAAAAGAAAGACATCATCTCACTACCGTGATGCAAGAAATTGTAGAAGAAAACTTTCTATAAGTGTTGCAAAATAGGGGTGATGGTAGCAAGTAATTGAAAAGAGACAGGATTCATATGACATTAACTCAGGAAGGAAAAATGAGTTGAACTAATCCAGATATAGAATTCTTCAATCTTAATATCACACAGTGAAAGGGGCACTAAATCTGGAGTTCAAACAGACCCTGGGTCAAATGTGTCACTTTCCATCTACACTCGGGTTGGACATATCAGTTCACTCCCTTGGGCTTTTGTGTCCATCTATCCCATGAAGGCGAAGGGGTTGGAATAAATTTCACAAATTTCTTCCATCACTAAGTCTATAATCATATAATCTGATGAACTGAAACAAAGAGAAACTCCAACAGGCATAATATGTGACCGCCCCTTCGCTGGAGTCGGTAGATGCAAAGATGAAAAAATGATTTGGATTCTTCCCACAACAAACTTCCCAAGGTGCCTGTGGGAAGTGTACATGGATAACAAGATGATAACTAGCTTTCATTTATTCTTCTGAAAACTGCCTGGTCATGTCCTTTGACTCTTTCTATTGGGAAGTGAGCTGTATTCTTAGAAATTTGATTTTGTTCTCTATATATTTGAGAAATGAGGCCTTTATTAGAGAAACTTGTCAAAAATTCTCCCACCCCAATTTTTCTGCTTCCCTTCTAATCTTGGCTGCCTGGGATTTGTTTGAGCAAAGCCTTTTTAATTAAATGTAATCAAAATTATCCATTTCACTTTTCATAATGTTCTTTATCTTTTAGTGTTATAAATTCTTTTCTTGTCCATAGATTTAACAGTATTCTGTGTTCCCCTCATTTATGTCTAAATCATGTATCGATTTAAACCTTATTTTGATAAATTGATATGTTAGTCTATATCTAGTTTCTGCCAAACTGCTTTCCAGTTTTCCCAGCAGTTTTTGTCAAATAGTGAGTTCTTGTCCTAAAATCTCAGATCTCTGGATTTAGATTACACACTATAGTGTATTGTGTACCTAATCTATTCCACTGATCCACCATTCTATTTTTTAGCCAGTACCAGATAGTTCTGATGATTACTGCTTTGTAATACAGTTTGAAATCTGGAACTGCTAGTCCACCTTCCTTCACATTTTTTTTTTTCATTGATTCCCTTGATATTGTTGATCTTTTGTTTTTTCAGATGAATATTGTTTTTATTTTTTCTAGCCCTAGAAAGTAATTTTTTGATCATTTCATTGGTGTGGTTCTGAATAAACAAATCAATTTTGGTGGAATTGTTGTTTTTATTATATTTATTGGCTCAGTCTTCCCATGAGTAATTAATATTCCTCCAACTGTTTAGATCCGTATTTGTGTGAGAAGTGTTTTGTGATTGTGTTTATATCATTCCTGGGTTTGTCTTGGCAGGTAGACTCTCAAGTATTTTATATTGTCTATGGGTATTTTAAATGGAATTTTTTTAAATCTCTTGCTGTTGGATTTTGTTGGTAACATAGAAATGCTAATAATTTCTGTGACTTTATTTTGTATCCTGCAACTTTGATAAAGTTGTTAATTTTTTCAAGTTAATTCTCTAAGTATACTATCTTATCATCTGCAAAGACTTATAGTTTGATTTCCTCATTGCCTATTCCCATTCCTTTAATATCTTTTTCTTCTCTTATTGCCATAGCATTTTCTACACAATACTATTATTCAATAGTGACGATAATGAACATCTTTGCCTCACCCCTTATCTCCCTGGGAAGGTTTCTAGCTTATCTCCATTACAGGTAACGAATGCTTGCTGATGGTTTTAGGTAGATACAACTTATTTTGAGGATAACTCCATTTATTCCTATGCTTTCCAGTGTTTTCTTTTAACAGGTATTACATCTTGTCAAAGCTTTTTCTGCATCTATTGAGATAATCACATGATTTTTTTGTTGGTTTTGTTATTGACATGGCCAATTATATTGATGGTTTCCTTAATATTGAACCAGCCTTGCATTCCTGGTATAAATTTCACCTGGTCATAGTGTGGTATTTTTGTAGCATATTGCTATAATCTCCTTGCTAGCATTTTATTTAAAATTCGTACATCAATATTTGTTAGGGAAATTGGTCGAGTTTTCTTTCTTTGTTTTTGTTCTTCCTAGTTGAAATATCAGCACTGTACTTGTGTTGCAAAAGGAATTTGGTAGGACTCTTTCTTTGACTATTTTTCCAAATACTCTACATAGTATTCAAATTAATTGTTTTTTAAATGATTAGTAGAATTCACTTGTGAATCCCTCTGATCCTGGGAATTTTTTCTTAGGAAGCTTACTGATGATTTGTTCGGTTTCTTTATCTAAGATAAGGTCATTTGAACATTCTTTTTCCTCTTCTGTTGATCTGGGCAATTTATATTTTTGTAAATATTCATCCATTTCACTTAGGTTGTCAGGTTTATTTGCATATAATTAGCAAAATAGTTCCTAATAAATTGCTTTAATTTATTCTTCATTGGCGGCGAATTTACCCTTTTCATTTTTTGATACTAGTAATTTGGTTTTCCTCTTTCTGTTTTTAATCAAATTAACAAATGGTTTGTTTTATTGGATTTTTTTTCATAAAACCAGCTCCCAGCTTTCTTTATTAATTTCTTTTTCTTTTTAAAAAATAATTTTTTAAATTATATTTTAAGTTCTGAACTATCTCCTTCCCTCCCTCCCCACCTCAAAATAGAGGTCACCATTTCTCACACACACACACACACACACACACACACACACACACACGTGTAAAACTATACAATGCATAACTTTCTCTCAAGGTGGAAAGCATTTTCCTTCATAGGTCTTTTGTAGCTGATTTCAGTATTTGTAATGTTCAGAATAACATAGTCATTCCTCTTCTCTGAATAATATTGCTATTACTCTACAATATTCTCTTGGGTCTGCTCATTTCACTATTCATTATTTCATGCAAGTCTTTACATGCTTTTCTAAAATTAATCTGCTCATCATTTCTTATAGCACAGTATTATTCTATCACAACCATATAACACAAATTGTTTAACCATTCCCCAGTTGATGAGCATCCCCTCAATCTCCATTCTTTGCCATCACAAAGAGAGCTGCTATAAATATTTTAGACTCTATAGACTCCTTTCCTGTTTCCTAATCACCCTGGGAAACAGATCTAATAGTGGTATCGCTAGGTCAAAGAGTTTTATAATTCTTTTGGACATAATTCCAGATTACCCTCCAAAATGGCTGGATCAACTCACAGATCCACCAAGGATGAATTAAGGTTCCAGTTTTTCCACATCTTCGGCTTCCCTGTTGGACAAAACTGATTTCTATAGTCAACTGAGTGTATACATTATTCTCTAAAAGTTCTTTCTTTTATACTTCTTTTATGTGAGACAACTAACCTTATTCTATCTGTCTATTCCCCCTTCTCCCAGAGTATCCCTCTTTCTCACCCCTTAATTTTATTTTTTGAAATCATTCCATCATAGTCGACTCATACCCATACCCTCTTTCTATTTATACTCCTTCCGACGGTGCTAATAATGATAAAATTCTTAAAAGTTACAAGTATAATTAGCCCATGTAGGAACATAAACAGTCTAACCTTATTGAATCTCTTATTATTTCTCTTTCATGTTTGATTCTTTATGCTTCTCTTGAGTCTTGTATTTAAAAGTCAAATGTTCTATTCAGCTCTGGTCTTTTCATCAGGAATGCTTGAAAGTCCACTATCTAATTAAATGCCCATCCCTCCCCCCTCCCACAAGGGTTATACTCAGTTTGCTGGGTGGGGGATTCTTGGTTGTAATCCTAGCTCCTTCGCCCTCCACAATATCATATTCCAAGCCCTCCACTCCATTCCTGTTTTTCTCAATTCGATGTCCCTGGAGATCTCCAAGCACAGGCTGCATAAGTCCTTCATAGGGATGTTATAGAGGGTATTACTATCCAGGAATAGGTTGGAGTTGACACCCCCTTCTGAGATCTCTTTCATCTCTAAGCTTCTAGTCTATTCAATGATTTAAAGGAAGTCAAGAGACAGAGTTAGCTGTGGGGGAGGGAGGCCTCTTCTACGGTAAGTGGAGACTAGCTGGGAATATACCCCCCCCCCACATATTCCCTGGATTAATTTAAAAGCATCAAGACCTTCCTTGTGAAAGCGGGGTCATGAATCATGACTTACACTAATGTTATAATGAGTCTCATGGGGGGACTCTTGGAATGTTTGGACGTTCCAAAGAGGGTCTTCATTCTTTAAAAAATGACCACTTATCCTCTGGTGAGCCCTGAATTTCTTATGCCTTATTCTATAATTCACTATGAATCTATGATTTCATTCAATTCATTCCAATTTACTAGGCGTCTATGAAGCATCCAGCCACTGGGGAGAGATATCAAAGACCAAAGGGAGACAGCTTGAGAAGCTGATAAACAAACATACATACATATGTGTGTATGTGTGTGTGTGTGTGTGTGTGTGTGTGTGTGTGTGTGTGTAAACACTAAAAAGCTTGTCACCTTAACTTTGGCAGCCATCATTCCACTCCGTTGACTCATATTGCCTCAAAAGCCCAGATTTTTTTTGCCGACCCTTTGGGGCAATCCCTCATCACCTGGCCCTTGGACTATTGTAATGGCTGCTGGAGGTCTGCCTGTCTCAAGCCTCTTTCCACTCCAATTCAGTCCCCAATGGGTGCCCAAGGTCCTAAAGCTCAGGTCTGACCAGATAGCTGCTCTGCTCCAAATCTGTAAAATACCGTTTATTACTTAACCCTGCCGGGATCCCGCCCATGGGGCAGTTCCTAGCCACAGAAATGACTTCCGGGCCGCTCAAACCTCCTGTTTGCACTGGGCTTGACTCATAAAAGGACCCTTACACAAATCCCTCAGTGACTCCTCATGGCCTGGAGGATAGAATCCAAACCCTTCACCCTGAGTGGCTGGCTTCTACCTCTCTTTCTGATCTGATTTCCCATTAGTCCCCCTTCATGCGGTTTGCACTTGTCAAAATGACCTGCTAGCTGTCTTGGTCCTCCATCTTTTCCTCTTCTCCTTCCTCTCACTCAGCTAATCCACACCCCATCCTTCAGCCTGGAGGAAAGCCCTGAAGCCACTTATGACTAGTGAAAATCATTGTTTTTTCCAAACCTTAGTTTAGGTGCCACTTCCTGCAGGAAACCCTCCTGGATTTCCCCAGCTCAGAGGGTTCAGCTCTCTCTCTCTCTCTCTCTTTCTCTCTCTCTCTCTCTGCTGACTTCCAACCTTGCACATCCAACTACCTCTTGGACATCTCTAGTAGTCATCAACTCAATATGTCCAAAACAGAACTCTCTCTTTCCCCCTAAACACTCCCCTCCTCTTATTTTTTTCCTTCATTACAGAGGGCAACACTATCCTCCCAGTTGCTCCAGCTTGAAACTTAGGAGTCATCTTGAACTCCTTCCTCCATCTCAGCTTCCACATCCAAGTGCTTGCCAGGGTCTATGGATTTCGCCTCTGGAGCATCTCTCAAACATACTCCCTTCTCTTCTCTCATACCGCCCTCTCTGCCAACAGGGAGCTGCTGAGGACAACAGGCCCTCACTACCTCCCGCCTGGATTATTGCAATAACTTCTGGGGCAATAACATGCCAGCCTCAGAGGCTCTCTCTCCTCCAATCCTTATTATGGCCAAAGTGATTTTTCTAAAGTTTAGGTCTATCTCCTCCCCTACACACACACATGCATGCTCTCTCTCTCTCTCAACTCTAGTGGCTCCCTATTGTCTCTTGGTCACATACAACATGCTCTCCTTGTCATTCAAAGCCCTTTATAACCCACCCCCTCCTATTTTCCCAGTCTTTTGATATTACTGTTTGATCCAATGACACGGTCCTCCTGAGTGTTCCACAAACAAGACCCCCCCCCCATCTTACAGCTCACAGCATTTTATCTGTCACCCCTGCCTGGAATGTTCTTCCTCCTGCTCTGACTCCTGACCACACTGGCTTCCCTTAAGTCTCTGCCGGGTGAAAGATGAAATGACTGAGGGAACAAAGGTTTGATCTTCCAAGTATATTGGTTTATTAAAGCAATACTTGGCAATTACCCACCGAGGCAGGGCCAGGCCTCCTCAGCTTAGTCCTGGATCTGAACACAGGGGAAACAGACTTTTATATACAAATAAGACCAATTAATTCAAAGAAAACTATTAACTGGGATACAAAATTAGGTCATCTGATTTCTATTCGGTAGAAAGATTAGGCCCTTTCCCAGTTGGAAGGGGGCCAGGGAACGGGTGCAATTCCCTGAAATCCAAAAAGGAGAAGGCCTTTTCCCCCAGGTGTCTGTGAAGATGGGATCAATGACTGGTGAGACTGATGAGGGCCAGTTTTCAGATAGGACTTCAGGGTTGTTTGAGATGACAGTTGTGAGGAAACTCCTTGCATCGATCATTGGGTCCAATCAGGCTGCTGGTCAGCACCAGGGGGCTCCTTGATTAAGGGTCTCTAAGCAGGGGGGGAGGTGGTCCAGCTTCCCAGCCACACGGGGCCAGGTTCAAACAACACAATAAGGTTTTCTCCCAATTCCCACAGGTCTCACAAGTTGTCTCACTGGACAAAAATTGAACTAGATCCATAACTGAATAGAAACTAGCTCCAGAACTGTCACAAGATGGAGTCGGTGTGGTTCACTTAATTCTCACAATTAACCACTTGCTGTCCTAATCCTCTCAATTTCCTGGAGTTCCAGTTAAAATCCCACCTTCCACAATTCTTAATTCGAGTGTCTTCCCTTCGTTAATTATTTCCTATCGATCCTGTATTTATCTTGCATTTGTCTCCCCCGTTAGATTGTAAACTCCAGGGAAGAGAGTGTCACTTTTTGTATCCTCAGCACTTAGTCCAGTGCCTGGCATATAGCAGGAGCATAAGAAATGTTTATTGATTGATTTAGGAGAGACAAATGAATTTTAAGCTGAGCTTCCTAAAAAATGGCACCTTTTGCGCCATTTTTATTTGGATGCAATGTTTGAAATAGAGCACAGTTTTCTATGTGGCCATCAATCCCCTCCCCCCTTACACCTCCATGGTATGGTCATGGGACGAATTTTGGGAAGTTTTAAAATTTATCATTTCATTCTTCTGGTTTTTTTCAATGGAGTTCATATAGAAATAATCCCACGTCAAACAACTAGTCTCCTATTAGCTTTTTCCATTTAATGGCGTATACATAATTGCACAAGTAGAGAAAATAATCCCTTTGGAGCTGCATTAGACATTTAGCCATTGCATTATTATTGTTGTGATTGTTGTTATTATTAGGGCATAAATTCATCTAGACAAAAGTTTTGACTGGGTCTTTAAAGACCAATTAATAAATGCTTTTTACCTACTGACCGTGCAGGTTCAAAGAGAGGAGTCCACCTTTCGTGAGTCTGCGTTCTCTCATTGAGCAGGTTGGCTCAAACCCAAGGGCAGCCTTGAGGATTGTGTGACTCTTTGGAGAGAGAAGGAAGAAGGATTTTTTTGAATAGTTTGTAGGTTAGGGCAGGGCTTCTTAAACTTTTTCCATTCGTGATCCCTATTTGCCTGGACCTGGACATAAGCAAAAATTATAATATTCCCAGGGTAGATCTTGGATGGTATCATAAGCAAAAAAAGAAGCTGCTAAAATTGAGCCCCATTCATATGAGGCCCTATAATCTGGGAGTTTACACTCACAACAGATCCAATTACCGGGATGTACCAGTCACATCGTCAGAGCAGCACAGAATGCCATCAGCTGGGTTAGAACACGGACAGGAGAGGACATGGGGCAATGTGAGAAGAAACTAGAGGAAAAGGGTAATAAAAAAGTTACTGGAGGAGATGAGGAAAATGAGAGGGGCTTGGGGAATTGAGCCAGTTATTCAACAAGCATTTATTTCTAATAGATTTTTATTTATATCTTTTGGTTTGACAGAACCTAGATTCCCATAACCCTTCTGCCACCCCAAGTTGTCCTTTATAACGAAGAATTTTTTTTAATCAATCAACACACAATTACTAAGCACTTACTATGTGCCAGGCATAGTGCCAACTGCGGAGGGATACAAAGAGAGACAAAAACACGATCCTTGTTCTCGAGTAGCTCCCATCCCAATGAAAGAGAGAACGTGCAAACACACGATCCACAGAGTACAAAGGGAAGCTCATCTTCGGCCAAAGTGGGGGCAGGAAAGATCTGTGCACGTGGGGAGATCTGGGCTGGGTCTTGGAAGAAGCTAAAGTGACAATGTCCAGAATTCAGTGGAAAGGCGGAGAGTCGGCAGATGAGCATTTGGACCTCAGAAAACCTGCGAAGAGGAAAGTGGAAATCAGCTGGGAAGGTGGGAAGGAGGTGGCTTGGGAGGGGCTTGAAAATGCCAAGGAGAGACTCTTCTATTTGATCCTGAATGTAATAGGGAGCCACTAGAGTTTATTGAGTTGAAGGTGACACCCAGATTTTGAGCCTGGGTGACTAGAAAGATGGCCGTTCTCTAAACAATAATAGAAAAGTTAAGAAGAGAGGAGGGTTTGGGGAGAAAGAACTTTTCATTTTTGACATGTTGAGTTAGAGATACTTACAGGAAATCTTATTAGAGATGTCTAGAAGGTAGTGATAGAATGAGAGGAGAAGAAAAGGGAGGGCAATTTAGGAGGTTTTTCCCAAAGTGTTTTGCCAGGAAAGTTGGGGTAGCCACAGTTATATCAGATGAGGATGCTTAAGGATAGAGAACACTTAAGCATGTTTCTAGCCAAGAGGGAGGCAGCCAGTGGGGAGGGAGAGATTTAAGATTAGTGAGAGAGTGGGGATGATAAGAGAAAAAATCTGTTGGAAAAGATGGGAAGGAGTAGGATGACTTTGCATGTAAAGGTGGTTTCCTTGGAAAGAAGGGCCACCTTATTATGGGAGATAGATAGGGAGAATGAGAGAGTGGCAAAAATCATCTGACTAAAGTGAGATGAAAAAGAGGGAGCTCTTGGTAAATCCTCATTTTTTTCAGTGAAATATAGAGCTAAGTTCTCTGCCAAGAGGGTGGGGGTATGGCCATAGGAGGTTTAAAGAAGGGTGAAAATGTTTGAAATATCCACAGTGGTGAGTGAGATAATGAATAGCTTAGAATGGGCCATATAAAAAGTTTGCCTTGCTGCAGTGAGGACCCAGGAGAGATCACGGAGCAGAAATTTGTTGTGGACCCAGTCAGCAAGGTTTCAGGATTTTTCTCCAGATCTGTTTTGAAGCACATGGAACAGAGTGAAAGCAGCGGATCATGGAAATAATCCAAGATTGGGGCTTAGCAAGGCATGATAGTAATAGGATAAGGGGGTCAGGTACTCAAGGGTAATGATAATATAGATAATAAAATAAAATAAATAATGATAATATGAACTGGTTCTCTGAGGAATTGAGATAGAGAAGGTAGAAAAGGAAGGAGGGAAGGAAGGAAGGAAAGAAGGAAGGAAGGAAGGAAGGAAGGAAGGAAGGAAGAAAGGAAGGAAGGAAGGAAGAAAGAAAGAAAGGAAAGAAGGAAGGAAGGAAGGAAAGGGAGGGAAGAAAGGAGGGAAGGAAGGAAGGAAGGAAGGAAGGAAGAATTTATTAAATGTTTATATATGCTAATTATATAATATGCTGATATATGCTATTATATATGCTAAGCATTAAAAATACAAGTCAAAAACAAAACCAGTCCCTGTTCTTGAGAAGCGCCCATTCTAATGGGGGAAAGATATCCCAGAAGAGAACTCAAAAGTGGAGCGTTTGTGTGTGTGAAGCTATCAAGAAGCCAGCAACAGGACCAGGAGGGGAATTAAGGCTGTCCTGGTTCCAGGAGGAACTCACCTATGGGAGAAGAGGGGAGATCTTACCGTGGGATTTTCCATGTTGAAAAGGCAGTTGATGAGACTGTCCAAGGGCCTCCCTCAAGGCCCATCCTTATGTCCATTGGTGATGTTGCATCCTTTGGGGGACAGAAGGACAACCTTCCTATAGGCAGGAGCAGGTGGTAGTGTGGCTGGAAGCCTCCGGTCAGGAAATAGCAGGTAGCAGTCCGAGGTGGGCCCGGCCTCCTGAAAAAGTCCTAGGGGAATGGGGTTGACCTCTGGCAATTGGAGGAAGTCCAGATTGAAAATAGAGGCCGGGAGGTAAGTGAAGGGGTAAAAAAAGAAAAGCAAGGAAAAAGAAGGGTGAGCAGGAGACAATGAAGGCTTGGCAGGGGAGAAAGGGAAGAGAGGGTGACTGAAGAGAAGATGGTGAGAAGTCATAGAGGGCAGGGAAACATTAACCGGGCTGTAGATTTAGAGCTGGGAGAAAGGGAAGGGAAGGGTGAGGGAGGGGGCTGAGGGAAGCGGTCTCCTGTCCCTCCCCTAGACTTCCCCTCACCTTTCTGCTGCAAATGTTTGCTTATTGGTTACCCTGCCGCCACCCCCAGCTCATCCCTTTCCTCCCCTTGACTTCCCTCCTGCAGGGTCTGGATTTGGGCACCCACATCTTTTCTCTCTTTCTATCACCAACTGAGGCCCTCTTATTCCTCTCAGAGGGGCAGAGAGAGGAGTCCCTGTAGTCCTTCTGCCCACACACATCTATTCCTGACCTTCTGGAGCCCCAAAGCTCCAACTCCACTCATCTCCTAGGAGTCTGGCCCAGGCTGCCTTAAATAGAGAGAGTTGCCCCATGCCAGTGGCCATCTGACCTATGCTGGAGTCAGTTCCCGCCCTACCTCTGCGTTGTCCTGCAGCAGGGACCAGTACCTCAGTGGTCCTCCTCCTCCTCCGTGATCTTAGCTCTCAGCTCCAGAACTGGTTCCCCCACCCCAATGGACTCTCCAAAATCCTTCTCCTCTGGCCTTTCCTCCAGTGACCTGGCTTCTCTGGGCCTGGCCTGCCCACCACAAGAGGCCCGAGGAGGCTCGTGCTTCCCTGCCCTCGTGGGCAGCCCAGGCTTCCCCTCCTTCGCGAGCCCCAGGCCCCAGCCTAGGCTCCCCCCTTACGGGCCTCTCCTCCTGCAGCTGTTGTGCTGGGAATAAGCAGAGCAAGAAAATTATCACATGGATTAAAGGAAAGCTCAAGTTGGATGAGCACAACTTTCCCTGGGCAGATTTTCAGTTTCACTTTCTGCTCCGGAGCCGGAATCCTTGCCCAGCGTCACCATTGCCCACCTGTGGGGCTCAAGAGCCCTGTCCTTCCCGGTCCGGCCTGGAGCATTCCACTGGGGGCTCCATCTATGGCACCATCTTTCCTGCCAGTAGAAGGAACCCAGGAAGCTCAGAAGGCACAGAAGAGGCAGCCAAATAGGGCAAGGAGTCCAGGGCTTAGCTTGGCCTGACGGGAGTGAACGGTTCAGGCAAGGCAGCCCAGGCCCAGAACCAGGAGCTGGGAACTGGGAGTGTGGAGGTTAGCCCAGTCTCCAGCCTCCTCTTTGCTGTAGTCTATAGTCTCCCCCTTGCTGTAGCCTCCAGCTTCCCCTTTGCTATAGCTTCTAACCTCCCCTTGCTGTAGCCTCCAGCCTCCCCCTGGCAGGAGCAGTCTTGTAAACAAACATATCAAGTTGAGCAGTTGTTGGGAAGGGCTTCTGGGGAGGCTGAAGAGTTCAACTGAACCTCTGCTCCAATCCCCAGAGCTTCCCCAGAGCCCTGATCAGGGATTGGGCCTCACATTGCTTGGGGAGGGCCCCGGGCCACAGAGTTCCCACTCTGTCCCTGCGAGGAGTCTTCACCTTCAGACTTCTCCCCTCCCTGGTGGCCCCTTCTCTGAGGCCTCCCGGCTCCCAGATCTCCATGCATCCCCATCTGCTTCTCCTCTCCTTGACCCATCAGGGCCTTTTCCTGTTCCCTGGTGGCTCCACCCTCTGCTGTCTCCTTTTCTACTGTCCTTCCTCAGTTTGTGTCTCTTCCTTTCAGGGATGCCCTATTTGCTCCCCTCCCTCAGTGAAAACCCTTGGGTTTGGGCTTCTCTGGAAGCCTAGGCCCAGCCCTGGTTCCAGTTCCCAGGCTCAGCCTCTTGAAGCTCAGAGGAGCAGGCCCTCGGAGGTCAGCCGGTCTAATTCTTCTCATCCGAAGTGGGGAGAGGGGAGCTGACTCACTGAAGATCAGATGAAGAGGAAGTGCAAGAGTGGGCACTGATGCATGCTGGGGTCTCTGTTTCTAAAGCCAGGTTCTTTCCACTATACCGGGGGTTCTTGGCCTCCACAGGGTCCAGGGACTTAAATGGCGGGGGGAAATGGCCTCTTGATTTTCACTAATGTCTTAGAGAAATCGAGTACTTCCTTCCATTATAGATTTAAAAACCTAAAATCTTGTTCGGAGGGAGGCTCCATGGCCGCCAAAGGGATCCGGGATGCCTAAAAGGTGAAGAGCCCATGCAAAAGACCAGCATGTCCTCTTGGAAGATGGGGGCAATTTTTTGGAGCTAGCTCTGGATGGTGGGGGTGGCCAGGCGGGTGCAAGGGGAGCACGGCATCAGCTCTGCCGTGGAATCTGTTGGGCTTTTCTGGGAAGCCTGGTTACCTCTAGGCTGACTTTGTCAGGGCAGGCCCTGGGGGCAGGGAAAGAACACTGGCTTTGGAAGGGGCCCTGCTGCTTTCAAGGCCACTTCCACCAATTTGGGACCACAGTGGGGTGCCATTTTGACTCTTAGTTTGTTCCTCTGGAGAAATGGGGATGTTAAACCTGTTGCGAGGAGAGCCTTGTGTAACTTTGAGAGCACTCAAGATGCATGAGCTTAGACACTTGGGGAATGGTGAAGAGCTAGTCCATTGGGAAGTCCAGGACCTTCACTCTGCACTCTCCAGGGCTGGGGTGAGAATGGGAAGAATCCTCACACTTGGATGGCTCCCAGCCATCCTCCTCTGGTGGGGAGGAGCTAGGGTGTCTCTAAGTCTGACTCCAACAAAACTGGGTACCGCTGCCTCTCAACCAGGGCAAAACCAAGAGGAGAACAGAGAAGGAGTCTGGGAAAGAGACTGGGAAAGGAGGTGAGTGGCTAATCCTAAATCCTGGCTGAGCCCGTCTGCCGGGGCATCTCCTCCCTGCCACACATCTAGGCAGAGCCACACAGTGCTGGTCCTGAGGCACCGGCCCCGTCTAGAAACCCTAGCCGGAACTAGGCTGAGGGTGGAGGCGGAGGATTAGGCGAAGCTGAAAAAAGGAAGACAAAGCTCTCGACACCAGTTCCAACCACCGAGCTGGGAGAGCCGGCTCCTGTCTTCAGTGGGGGATTGCCAGTGGCGCTTTTGCAGCATGCTAGGCCTATGGCAGGCTCAAGCGACCAGCAGAGCAGACTTGATTAGGACACAATTCAAGACCAGAGCCAAGGACAGAAGTGTGAGAGGGAATGCCCCGGTCCCCCGAGCTGGGGCCATCTGACACCCTTCCTCACCAAAGGCTTTCAAGTCAAAGTCACAGACATTTACAAGGGCTCACTCCGGAGAGAGGGGTGCTCCATACAGGGAAGATACAGATTGAGAGAAGATACTACCTCTGCTCTCACAGGCCCACCAAACACAAACCTTAATTAAGCCTTCAAGCTCCAAGTGTCCTATGTGTGGCAATACTTTGGAATTACTATCCCAATCCTTCCTTCCTCCCCCCCCCCACCCTGTTTTTCAGGTCTCCAGAACTAGCCTGGGGGTTCTAGGGTTCTAGGAGCCTGTATTACAGTGCGTTTTAGCCACTAGTTCGCTCCCTCCTCCCCCACCCTGTTTTTCAGGTCTCCAGAACTAGGCTAGGGGTTCTAGGGTTCTAGGAGCTCCCCTAAGCTAGTGGCTCTTTGGGTTATTGACTCAAGCCTCTATTCCAGTGAGTTCTAGCCACTAGTACTTAGGGGCCCAGTTCGAATTAACTAATGAATATCAATTAGCTTTAATGAAGGGGTATTTCCCCCCTCCCCCAAGGTCCAAGAAGCCCGGAGCACAATTGCGCCTCCCTGCACCCGCTGACTCGTTGACTCTCCCCCAAGTTCACTTCAGAATTTGCCATACACAGCTTTTGGTTCAAGTGTTCTAGCTGTCTCTTGTTTGCCTTTGATCTCTGAGTCCAAGAGGCTGCTGGGACTTTGCTTCTCACTGTTCAGCTTCTGACAAATCTCTGACTCCCAGACCTTTGAAGGTTTGTCGTCCTGACCTTTCCAAGGTCACGAGAGAGCGGAGCCATCTTCAATAGTCCACCTACAAGTAGGAAGAACAGACAACACAGAGGCAGCAGCAAGAGAGGACCCAGGTCCTCATGGGCCACAGAGCCCCAAGGGAGTAGGGAGGAGAGGAGACAAATGCTTGAGGCCTCTCTGGCTGCCCATGGCTTAGTCCTTGCCTCTAGCCTTGAACTCAGGCATTTAAGAAGGAGCACCCATGTCCCTTTGGCTACTTAGTGCTTTTTTGAATGCTCCTTGGAACTACATTGGCCCACGTGGCCGATGGACAGTCCGTAGTTACAGAAAATCTGCTAGGGCTCTAAACTGGGGAGCATCGTGCCTTTTCAAAAGCCTCTTTGCTGTGGAAGACTGAAAAGCTTACCAGACATTTGGAGCCAGAAAGGACCTTGGAGGTCATCTGGTCATCTGATGTAACATCTCCATTTTACAGAATGGGAAACTGAGGCAAAGATAGACTTCTTCTTCTAGGTTACCCGCTTGTTAAGCCCCAAGTCTTTGGACTCCACCCCTCCACCCCTGTTAGTTGAATCCCCCTCCCCAGATTGTGGAACCTTGAATCCTAGGTGAGGGAGTTTGCATTTCCTGTCCTAGGGAGCCAATAAGGGTTTTTGAGCCAGGGATGCATTGTGAAGAGTCCTAATAACATCGGCCTAAAGATGGCCCAGATCCACAAATTGCTTTGTTGGCTTCTAACTCCCATTTCCCACATCTCCCGCTCCCCAAAGAGAAGAAAGGGCTGCGAAAGGGCATCCACTCACAAGCTAAGGACCAGAAGCAAATGGGGGGAATGAAGTGGAGCCAGATAGGAGTGAGAGAGAACGGGACAGTAGCCATCTGGCTGAGCTGACCGGCCTTAGCAATCTGATCTGGAAGAGCCCTTAGTAAGGCCATTGAAGAAGAGCTGGAAATAGGAGGGTCAGGAAGCATGGAGGGCCCTGTGTGGGGAGCACACGGGGACAGTCAGGGAGAGGCTGCCTGACCTTGTGAATGCGGCAGCTTTAGGCTCCGCCAGAGAATTCCCCCCCACCCTAGTTAAGTCACAGTGCCAGACCCAGCCATCTAGGAGTGCTGAGAGAATAGAGCTGGATAGGAAACTGGGAGGCAAGGAGCAAAATGGAACTCCACGTGTTGCACCGGGGACAAATGTCAGAAACGGTCCCTCTGGGAGGCTGACAAAGGAGAAGCAGTACAGAATGGCAGCGTGGGGAATTGGCTTTTTGTTGGTTTGTGATTAGTTGCAAACTGGGATTTGGGAAGCACTTTATTGGATTTTTACTTGGTGAGGTAGGTGAGGGAGGGATGACCAGAGGAGGGAACAGGCTAAGAGAAGGAGTGTGATTGACACTAACTGCTTGAGACAGGGCTCAAACTCAGGGGGGGCTTTGGATTCCAGTGGGGTTTCCCCCATTTTCCCTTCTCTTCATCATAAATGAAATGCTGAAAGAGCTCATGGAGTCTCCTTTTCCAGAAGTCTTTAAAACCCGAATTAGTCTCTTGGTGAGAGATGTTAGACTTGGATCCTTAAGACTAGCCTGGCTATAGACCAATTTCCTGGAACTGGGTTTGAATACCTAACTTACTGGCTGTTCTGTCCTGGGCAAGTCAGTTCACCTCTCTCTGTCTCACTTTCTACATCTGTAAAACGGCAATAATAATTGCAGCTAGCCCTCGGGGTTGATACAAAGGTCAAATGAGATACTTCACATAAAGTGCTTGGCAAACCTTAAAGGGCTCTGTGATGACCATTGGGCTGTCTTAGATGAGTGTGGACTAAATGACCCGGGGAAGGGGCTCCCAACCAGGAGTCTGATGCTCTGATGTGTCAGGAAGGAAGTGGGCCACAAGGCAGACTGAGTCTGCACCTGACCGTGGTCCCGTCCGGGAAGAGTCTGGGTCAGCATCTCAGCTCCTCTGCTTTCAGGAGAGTCCCCAGGGGTGATGGCTGCTGAAAGGAGAGGATTACAGAGGACTTCTCCAGGACCTGGAGCCCTCCATGATCTCCTAGTCTCAGGGAAAATGGATGATCTAGACTAGAGTTAACTCTCATTCCCCTTCCCTCCATGGAAGCACTCCATGGCCTCAAATCGAGCCTTGGCTGCTAGACTGTGGGTGAGGGTCCAGAACTGGAAAGGAGCCCAAAGTCCATCTTGTCTGCACATTTCATTTTCTCTCCAGTCCTATGGAAAACTGGTCTTTCAAATTTAGCACTCTGGGGGGTGTGTGTGGAATGGATGGCAGGATCCACTTCTGAGTCTAATAAATATTCTTAACAGTCCCCCCTCATCTTTCTTAAGTCTTGACAATTAACGATCAATCAAGCATTGCTTTTGATGGAACCCCGATTCTGTTAGAACTGAAATTCTGAGGTGTAAATGTTTACCCCCCAAAATTAATAATTAGTTCAATGGGAGCTGGTTCCAACAGCCCTGCTTCCATCCCCCTCCAGCACATCTTTCACGGGGCATCTCACTTACCTTAATCCCCCCACTACAGGAAAGGCCCAACTGGGACAATCCCAGCATTGACCAATAGCCTCTCTGTAGTTTCCAAAGCGTTCTCCCACAAGGCTAAGAAGTGGGCAGAGTTGGAGTGTGAAGGGATTTGTCTATCCTTGAAGCTCCCAAGTATCCCTGTTGGGCTGGACTTTAGCTCTCCTGACTCCAGGAATAGGTAATTTTCACTTACAGAGAAGTCCTGTGAGTCCTGTAGGATGGAGCTGGGCCCAAGCCTTCCTGGGTCTGGTACAAAACCTAAACCTCTCTCTCCCCCTTCTTCTAACCCTGGCCTAGCTGCTAGTTGGGCCAGTGGACCCACGGACCTTTGTCTTCTGGGAGCAGGATGGAGCCCATTTTGAGGTAGAGGAGGGAGAGAGAAACTCTGGGGAAGTGGGAACCTCCTAAGCCAGCTCACATCAGTCTGTGACATGGAGTAGGCCCATTGTAGACTGAAGCATGAGTAACCGAGTCAGCAAGGAGAGTGGGACTCCTGACCGACTCCCCTGAACTGTCTCCCATGTCCCTTGCCCCCCAGGACTGGCCCTTTCCCTTGCTCTGTCTTGCCTTCCCTCCACTTCTCTGACCAGTCCCAACTCCCCCTTCCCTTGCTTTGTCCTCCCTCACAGACCTGGCTGCAGTCATTCACTCAGGGCTACACAGGCCTAGAAATTATTGCTCCAGGGGCTCCCTAACTTGATCAAGACAGGCCAATTATCTACAATTTATGAGGCTCGATTGGAGTGAGTTCAGAAAACAGCAATGTACACAATTAAGGGACTGGAGGACCTAGCTTCTGGGGAAAGATGAAAGGCAGCTAGGTTTTCAGTGGCAGCGAAGGCCAGAGCCAGGGCCAGGGAGGGACCTAGCCCGTGCACAAACAGGAGAGCCAAGGGCCTCTTGTCAGCTATCAGGCCCACCTCAGAAATCAGCAAATGCAAAGCAGGGCGGAAGCCATTGTGTTGGTGATTGTTTAGACTTAATAAAGTGATGGAGAAAGTGAGACAAGGACAGCTTCAACAAAAAAAAGGGTATTGTGGGTATATTTTTCTACTCCCCTCACTGCCTTTCCCAAGCTGGTTGTTAAACATTTAGCAAAGCACTGCTGGAGTCAGGGAGAAAGTCTGCCAGTTAGGGAGCAGTGTAACAGTGGGGAACACTTTGGAGTTAGGGAGGGAAGGAAGGAAGGAAAGGAAGGAAGAAAGGCAAGGAGAGAGGGAGGCAGGAAAGAAGGGAGGGAAGAAGGAAAGCAGAGAGGGAGGGAGGGAGGGAGGGAGGAAAAAGGCAGGCAGGCAGGAAGGAAGGAAGGAAGGAAGGGAGGGAGGAAGGAAGGAAGGGAGGAAGGGAGGGAGGAAGGAAGGAAGGGAAGAAGGACTCCAATGGAGAAGCTGATCCATTGGGTGCCAAGCCTCTCAGAATCAAGCCTGGCCCTGTGAGCCCAGAGTCCTCGGGCAGCAGATAGATGAAAGCACAAAGACCTGGCCTGAGTTCTGTGCTGCATGGGGGGTGGGGCAGGGTGGACATGATGCTTCCCCTAGGCCTCACTCAGGAGCCCCTGTCCTGATTAGCTCAGAAGGATCCTCAGGTCTGTTTGTCCAGCCCCAGGTTCCTTCCTGAGCTTCAGCCTTGCATTTCCAAGTGCTTATGAGCCAGCTTGAATTGTGCATCTCATCTTAAGCTCAAGGCATCCAGAGGTGAGCTCAGGCTTTTTGCCCCCAACCATCCCTCTCTTCCTAACTCCCTTTTCATTGTCAAGGGCCCAGCAGCCTCCCATTCACCCGCAGCCTCCAGGTCAGCCCCCAGTTTCTCACTCCCTCTCCCCTCCCATGGTCAATCATCATTCTTCTCGGCCCCCTCCTCTCCTCTGACTCTGGCCGGGCCCTGGGCCTCCTCACAGACTGCCAATGACTGCTGCCTGCTTGCCTCAAGTCTCTGGCCATCCTCCGCTGGGCTGTCCATCTGTCGGAGCTGATCCCTATTGCCCCTGGCTTTTAGAGCCCTCCATAACCGGGCCCTGTCTTTCCTCGGCAGCTGCATCCTCTGTGGTTCAGTGACATTGGCTGTCTCGATGTTCCTTCCCCAGGAGACCATCTCCCAATTCTGAGCACTTTGGCTTTCTTTTAAAACCCCACCTCCTGTAGGAAGCCTTTCCTTATCTCTCGGGAAGCCAGCACCTTTCCTCTGCTGATTTATCTTGTATTTCATTTGTACGCTGTTCTTTATGCATCTCATTAGACTAGGGTCTCCTTGACGAGAGACTCTCTTTTACCTTTCTTATGTCTCAGTGTCTGGCATACAGTAGGTGCTTAATAAATGTTTATTGAATGACCGATGGATTCCAGGTAAACTGGAAACCGGAATCCTCCTCGGCCTCCCCTTCCGTCACTTGCGTTCGTGCTTCTGCTCAGGCCGTTCTTTCTCTTGTTTGTAGAATGTTCTTCACCTTTGCCCGAAAGAATCCTTTGCTCTTTCCAATGGCCACTTTAGGTTTGTATCTTGGTCAAGCCTGCCACAACTTACCTCAGTTGCTAACTCTCTTTTTCCTGAAGTGAGCCAGAGAGTAAGTAGGAGTTTCAACCGAGTAGAGTAATATGATTAAAGCAATGCAATCATCAAACAAGAAACATTTACTGGGCACATCTGGAGTGGGGGACGTGGCAGCCTAGAGAAGCCCCAAGCTCGGGGTTCCTTGAGGCCCATCAAGGAACAGGGAAGAGAGCTCCATGGCATTGGAGTGGAGGAAGGAGAGAAGGGGAAACTCTGGGGATCAGAGGAGATCAGCGCTGGTGACCTCCTCAAGTTACAGTCAAGGAAACAGAAACAGAGAAGGCAAGAGAGAAAGCCCGGTGCCTTGGCGAGCAGGGTCTGCAGGGCAGCCGGCACCAGAGAGCTGACCGGCTAATCTAATCCCCAGTGTACACAGTAGGAGTTGAGGCTTGGAGGAGAGAAGCATCTTGGGAAGGCAGATCTTCTCGGGCCAAATGCAACGGCCTGCTCTGCATCCGGCTCGAGCTCTGGCTTTCTTCCTTCCCACCCCGGCCTGTGCCTCCCCAGACCGGTCCTTAGGGACCCCCTTCCCGAAGACTCTGGGGGCAGAAAGGGCCTCCCTCGGCCATATCCGGGGCATCCACCCAGAATCCTCCCCATTCCCCAAAGAACCCCGGAACGTCAGGGCACAGAGAGCAGAGGCCAGGAAGTTATCGTCAAGTTTGAGGATTTTATTTCTTTATGGGGTTAACAGGGAGCTGAGGAGCATCTGTTCCCACCCGCCACCCCCACCCCTCACCCCCACACAACAGAAACAGCAATACACAGGTACACACACACACACACACACACATACACACACAGACTGAACACAGAGTCACGATATAAGAGTGAGGAGACAACTGAATTTTAGCAGGAGGGCAGAGGGTAGAGGGCAGCGGGCAGGCAGCGGGCGGGGGTAGCTCTTCTTAACTGGCACAGAAAATGAATATCATAGGGACTAGTGCAAAAAAGTCCTACTCATGAAGCACAGTGTAGAAAATGGCGTTGGAGTCTGGCCAGCTTGGGTTCGAGGGAATAAGCTGGGGAAAGGGGGGAGGGAGGGCAGCTCACAAAGGAGGGGGCAAGTACAAAGGGTGACATCAAGGTTGACTTTGGTGCCTCCTGGCCACCCCCACCCCACAATGGACAAGGACCTAGGCTAGTCTGAGCTGGGCATCTCCTGGGCACTTGGGGTGGGGGAGGAGGTGCTGTTGGTTTCCACAAGCCTGTTGCCCTGGAGTCTGCCTGCAGAGGGCACTTGGGAGGGCCTCCTGTGTCCCGGAGCCCCACTCCATTCTCTCTCAGTTGAGAAAAGCATCTCTGAGAGCCTGGTGGCAGAGAGTGCCCAGGGCTGACTGAGCCAGGGCTGAGCTACAGGATGGTGGAGCCTGTTGGGTGGTGGGGGAGGGGCAGCACTGTTGATGAGAAATGAAGGACCTAGAGCAAGGACCCAGGCGGGGCTTCACTAGGAGTCTGTTGGGGCTCCAATGCTGGGCTTTCCAGGTCACCCTTGCACACCCAAGCCTCCCTCAGCCTGTTAGCTGAATCCAATCCCAGACTTCCTTCACTCCTATCCACTCTAGACTTTAGTTCACAGGCCCCCTTACCCACAATCCTTCTGCAGTTCCCAGGCCCCCGACCAATGGCTCCCAATATCAGCTCTGAGGGGGACTGGGTGTGAGAGGCCTTCACTGGCTGAGAACTGAACCCCGGCTCTGAAGGCAGCTGGAGTCACCCCAACCTCGAGCCCAGCCTCCTGGGCCTCCTTCCTCCTTCACTACTGCTCTCCTGGCCACCTTCCGCTGGCCCTCATGTGCCCCTTGAGTTGGCAGTTGGCACAAAGCCCTATTGAATCTGGTCTTTGGTAGGTCAGGTGGGAGGCCCTCCCGGGCAGGTCTTAGGTGTCAGTGGTAGTGCCAGGCCTCCCCTCCACTGAAGACTGGGATGGAGCTCGAGAGGGCTAGCTTGTGTGGGCCCCGGGTCTGCCCTCCGATGGAGAGCTGAGTGGGAAACGCCTGGCTAAGTCTTGGAGCTCTCTGGGGAAGAAGAGAGAGACCGGGGGGGAAGGGGTTCAGGCAGCTGTTGCCTTACAGCCATACAACTCCCCCCCAGTATCTCAGGTTTGAGCTGGTGCTGGTTTCAATGCTGCTGGGAGGGGGACAGAGACCCCCCCACATGCGGGCAGGCCAGCCTCCCAGGCACCATGAATTCCAACTGTTCCTAGCCTCTTCCCCACATCAAAGGGTCTCCTCCCCCAACCCTGTATCTGCCATGGCCCTGTTCCTACTGCCCCATCTCTCCCTCACTCTTCTCCCAGACTCGCTCCTACAGGAACTTTGCCCCTTGTCCCTCTTCGGCTGGGGCAGCAGGGTGCAGTTGAGCTAGAGAAGCTGTTGGAGCCCTCACTCTGGAAGGAGGGTGCCAGGCGTTGCCAGCTAACTCCGGGGAGTGCGGGCCGGGGGGTTGGCGATGCAGGAAAAAAGGGTTTCCTGGGAACAGAAACCCAGTAGGGGAAGGGCTGGCTGCAGGCCCTGGAAGGAGGCTTGGGGAGCAGCCAGCTCTGTTCCCCTCTTTTTGGCTTAGGCTCCGGGGAGGGTGCTGGCTGCTGCTCCCCGCTGCCTCCTCCCGACAGAGCCCCCCCTCCCCATTGGGCTCGGGGCAGGCTGAGGGGGCTGGGCGTCCCCCTGCCTCCCCTGGGAGGAGGGCCCCGGGCAGGTTCTTCTCCCTCCCTCCCTCCATGGAGGTCATTCTTCTCCGGATACGGCCTCTTCCAGGGCGGGCAGCACCTCTAGGCCCAGGTCGCCCGCCCTCTGGCTGCCGGAGAAGGTGGCCACGGTGTGCAGCAGCATGAGCACAAGGATGCAGAGGCGGATCCTGCTGGGGCTGAGGCAGGAGCCCCCCGAGACAGGCAGCAGTGGCGAGGAAGGCCTGTATGCTGAGGGAGCCAGCAGATGGTGGTGGGAGAGGGGCAGCTGGTACTGGGAGGAGTCGGGGAACATTTGCCCCCCCCAGGAGGAGCCCTTGCTGGCCCCCAGAGAGGCACAGGGCTTCAAGTTCACCTCACAGCACTCGGCCTCCTCTGGGCCCTGCGGGCTCTCCGTCACCCCTGCCAACAGACAAGCGGACAGCTGGGAAGCGTTTCCCAAAACCCACGAGCCCTATCCTCTGCCCTTAGCTCTCCTTTTGCCCCCTAGTCTAAGGTGAGGATGGGGCGGGAGCACGGGGAGTGGGGGGGGAGAAGGACACAGCCACCCAGTGAGTCCCTTGGTTGAGTCCCAGCCCTGCTCCCGATCCGAGAATTTCCCTGCCCTTGCCCCATGTTTTTCTCCGCCAACCCCAAGTAGCCTCAGTCCCCTCCTCGAGCCGGCACTCTGCATGCCCTCGGCTCTCCCCTCCCGTCTCCCTGGTGCCCTCCGCGCCCCTCCCCCCTGACCTGGACAGATGAAGCCGGGGAGCCCTCCATAGATCAGCTCATCATTGTCGGGGAGCATAAAGGGGCATTTGGTCTGCACCTCCAGGCAGTATTGCTTGCATGGCACCCGGGGATGGCAGTTCTGTTGAGTCACACTGAAGTACTCAGAGCACAGCCAGGCCTTGTAGACAGCCTGGGGAGAGAGGAGACAGTATCGCCCTCAGGAGCCATCCCTCCCCCGTCCTGAGCCTGTCCTGCCCGGACAGAGGCGCCCTCCCCAGCCTCCCATTCACCAGGGTTTGAGTAAGGGGCCCGGGAAATGGATTTCACGATTAGGGGGAGAGGAGGGACGGGGACCGATATGCTGCACCCTGGGTCCTTCTGGCTCTCATTCAGAAGATAATGCATGGTAGAGGCAGACTTATTAGGGCCGAGGAGGACCTTAGACTGTCAGAGCTGGAAGGACAAGCTCAGTGACCTCGGGCAAGCGACTTTACCTCTCTGCCTCAATTACCTTCTCTGTAAAATGAAGGTTGAATCTAAGGTCCTTTCCAGCTCCAAATCTCCAATCTTAGAAAAGACCCACTCCAAATGACAACTGGTTTCCTCAACTGTACAATAACTTGCCCGAGGTCACCCAGCTAATTAGTGGCAGCCCCGTGGGACCCTTACCAGGAACCCAGCAGCCATACCCCAATGCCCCAGAAATGACAGTTTCCCAGGACGGTGACGCTTCCTTGGGGACAGCCCTTTTTTCCCTTTACTTGTCTTTGTAACCCTGGTGTCTCAGCCAGTGCATGACACACAGTAGGCAGTGAGTTTTTGTCGGGTAGACTCGAGCTGACGTGTGTCAAGAGTCTGGGGAGAATGCAACAGGAGAAATGGATCGCCAGTGGCACGGACCAAAAGGCTGGCGTGGCTTCCCGAGCCGGGCCATTGCGAACGCTCTCCCGGCTAGAGAAGCAAGCCCAGAGCCCCTTGGAGAACAAGGGAGAAGAGAGCTGAGGATGGGAAAAGGAAAGCAAAAGGAAGCTGGAGAAGGCCTGGAGGACTCCCCAACTCCCCAGGAAGCAAGGCCTCAGATCCCAGGGCCTCCACCTTGAGGAGGTCAGTGTTAGCCACATAGTTAAAAGAGAGAAAAGGGAGAATCTTCAGGGTTTACCAAGGAAGCCCAAGGAGTATACTTAGCTGTGTGGAGCTAGATATCCCCCTCCCCCTTCCAGCCCTCTCCCCCCTTCCAGCACCAATCAGGACAAAGATTTAGGCTTTATGTCCACACGAGTGGTGGTGGTAGTGGGGTGTGTGTGTGTGTGTGTGTGTGTGTGTGTGTGTGTGTGTACATGTGACTTTTTTGCTGGAAACAAAAGAGACTAAGAAGGAACAACCAGAGAGGGAGGAGGAGAAGCAGGTAAGCCAGAGAGGACAGAGCAATCCACAGTGTCCAAGGTCACTGAGCGATCAAGCGTGGGGACTGAGAAAAGGCCACCGGATCAGCCATGACCAACCCATTGCTGCTTTTACAGAGCAGTTTCATTTGAATGATGAGGTTGAAGGCTGAGGACCAAGTGAAAAGGGAGAAAACGGAGGCTTGAAGTAGAGGCTCAGTAGCATTCTATGACCTACCACGATGCTATGAGCCAAAAGCCAGTCAACCTGCGGCCCACATAGGAAAATACTCCGGGATTCGACAAAGCCGAGCAACGGGAAGGCCCCGTTGTGCTCTGGCCTGGCCCGCTATGGCAAAGGCAGCCCACGAGACCATGAGGCGAGAGAGATCTGCCTCGGCCATCGCTTGTATTATAAAGGCTAAAGTGCTGAACTTTCAAAGCATCTTTTTCCATCTCTGTAAAATGGGAATGATAATAGAAAGGAATATTCTAATACTATCTGCAGTGCCCCCAAAGAGCTTTAATGAGTTTGGATGGACGGTGCTTTGGGGTTTGTGTTAACTTGGGTTCAGAAAATCCCCTCCGTAAGCAGGAGGGAAGGAAACATGTTTATTTAGCACCTGCTTTGTGACAGGCTCTGTGCCTGTCACATTTTGACTAATATCAGCTCACTTGATCCCCACAATAGTCCTTCAAGGGAGGTGCTCTTATTATTCCCAAACTGAGACAAAAAGAGCTCGAGTTAAAAAAAGAAAAAGAAAAAGATAAAAGATAAAAAAAGAAAAAAATTAAAAAAAAATTTTTAAGAGCTGTAGTTACCCACATCACACAGCTAGTAAAATGGTGAAGGCCAATTATGAACTCAGACCTTTCTGAGGCAGTACTCTGTCTACTGAACCATCTGGCTGCTTCCAGGTAAAAGTACAAGAAAAATGGAGCATGGCTAGGAAGATCTGGGGATCTTAATGGGCCACACAATGAGTCTGGCAGCCAAGAAATCGATAGCTTGAACAGAGGCCTGATGTCCAGAACTAGTGTGGTCATAACTCGTGGTCTGGGCACATCTGGGGTGTCGTGGTCAGTTCCCGGCAGGCAGCACCCACCCCTGAGAAAGGACGTTGGCGAGCTGAGAAAATTGACAGGGACGTGACCAGAATGGTGAAGGGCCTTAAGACAAGGCCACAGGAGGACAGTCGGTAGCATCTGGATGCGTTTAGCTTGGAGAAGAGAAGGGGAGGTAGTGCCAGAGAAAGGATGAAACTGTTGGCTTCAGATACTTCAAGGGCCAGCCCGTGGAAGAGGACAAAAATTTGCTGAACTGAGGGAACCAGATGCCAGTGGCAAAGATGCAGCTTCCGGCTTGGTGTTGGGACCAACTTCCTCCTACCAGTGGCAGCTTCCTCCTGAAGGTCTTTGAGGACAAGCGGTGTGCCCATACCTCAATAAGTCCTAGCAGGGATTCCCTTTGGGTCTTGGTTGGACTAGAGAGCCAGCTCTGATGGTGTGAGGACCATAAGGCCCTCTATGGATGCCGGCCGTTCTTAAAAGAGGAAGGATCAAAACGGGAAGACGTGGGACTCTGGAGGAAATAACCATCTACTGCACTGCTTGGGCCCTCCCCACCTCCCCCTGCGCCCCACTCCCCATCAGCGGTACCTTTGTGCCATTTGGCCTAGGACCTTTTAACTAGGGAAGGGGTTGAAACTGAAAGCAACCCCATTCCTGGGGGGGCAGGGATAGAAGGGGAAAGAGCGCCCTCCTGTGGACTTTTGTTCATTGGAGTCAAAATAAGTTCAGGAAGCCAGGAATCTGGGTGTGGGGGGTTATGATGTGAGGGCCCAGGAAGAGAGCTCCCGTTCCATTTCTAGCACATACAAGCACCCCATTCACATACCCACCCACTGCAGTAATACCTAGCATTTCTATAGCACCTACAATGTGCCAGGTACTGCACTGAGAGCTTTACAGATATCATCTCCTTTGATCCTCACAACAATCCTGGGAGGTAGGTGATATTATTAGCCTCATTTTACAGTTGGGATGCAGGCAGAGGTTAACTGACTTGCCCAAGGTCACACAGTTAGTCAGTGTCTGAGGCTGGATTTGAACTCAACTCTTTAACTCCAGGCCCAGAGCTCTATCCATGGTACCACATAGCTGCTTCATGTTATTATTGTTATTATCGTCATCCAATTTCTCCCTGAGAATCTCCAGTGTTGGAGAACTCACCCTTTCCCAAAGCAGTCTGTTCCACTTTGGAATTGCTCAGAAAGTTAGGATTGGAATGAACGGGTCTCGGCCCCTTTCCCCCATTTGCTCCTGGTTCCGGCCTCTAAGACCAAGCAGAAGGAAGATCGGTCCTCCAAACACTTAGAATGCTCTAACCGGTGGGGGTGCTTGCACTCCCTGCCTCTCAAGGCTGCTGGGAGAACTTTGCAGCCACAACCAGCTATCAGAATTAGACTTTTTTTGTAATTGAAGAAAAACATCGTGTCTTCTCCCCTTCCCCCAAGTCTGCTCTTTTCTCGGTTAAACATTCCCTGTCTCTTGGGCAGAGTCCAGTGGCTTGGTCTCCAGCACTCGCCCGCTCTACGGAGCTCTTCTGAGACCAGGAACTTTCCAAGATCTCTGGACGCCTGCTTTTCCAGGGCCATTCTTTCCGTCTCTGACTTTCCTCCCAGTTTTGCCATCTTGTGCTTTGGCTCGAATTCCTTGCCGTTCTCTTCCTTCATTGTTCTTCCTTTCAAGGTATCCATGCCTTTATTCAAGTTTTCCAGCTATTGTTCATTCCAAGTCATCTATTTCCTTTCCAGTTTTTCCTTCAAAATTCTAATTGCACTCTCATTTCTTCTTTTAGCTCTTTCATTAAGTCTTCCAATCAACAATTATCCGCCCTGGGTCAGGTGCTCGAGATACAAGACAAAAAATCCAGAAGCAAGCTGATCAGGGTGGAGGACAGTTGGCCTATCATTTCCCTCATTCTAGGAGGCCAGGATATCCTGGCACCTCACCGGGCTTGTAGGGTCCAGCCCATCCTACCTCTTGCCCATTGCCAAGAGAGCTTGTTGGGATACAGACGGGGGTAATCCATCTCAGCAGAAAGGCAGAGGGAAGAAGAGACATCTCCTCTTACGTGCCAGCTTCTAGAGGGAGCTGGATACCCATTGGAGGCTAGCATAACAGGAGTGGGAGCTGCAGCGCCCCCTCTAGATTTAGGTTGGTGGGGGTGTGGTAGGGGGATTGCATCGAAGAGAAGCTTGTGATCAACTGAATTGCAAAATTTCACTCTACCTACTTTTTGGCATTTCCTGGGAAGCGGGGGGGGGGGGGGGGGGATAGTCTGAGCTTCCAGTCCATCTTGCAGTGGAGGCTTTGTGATCGACTTGACAGTTAACCTAGGTCTGGGCAAATGGAGAATCCACGGGGATTCGGCTTTCATGGGTCCTAAGGCAGTGACCTCTGGGTTTGGGGGAGCTCTACTCTGATCCATTAAAAAAAGTTTGGATCTCTCTCTCTCTCTTTCTCTCTCTCTCTCTCTCTCTCTCTCTCTCTCTCTCTCTCTCTCTCTCCCTCTCTCCCCCTCTCCCTCTCTCCTTTTTTTCCTTCAGCAATTATATAAACACATCCCATTGCACTAGTATATTATGGACATTATCGAACATGAGGCAAAGTAGACATTGAGATTAAGATGAACTAACAGTCTCTTCAAGTGAGTTTTTCAGAGCACACAAACTTTTACAAAGAGGCCGGATTTTCATGAGGTCAGTGGGAACGAATGTTTCCGATTTGTGAAACTTTTGCTTGGAACTAGCTTTACAGTTAGAGCCTTTCTAGCCCCAACCTTGTGACCTATTGATTGGAAGGGTTGATTCGAAGCGAGAGAAGCTGCATTTTCCAAGGCTTGCTAATCCGTCCCAAGGCATAACTAAAATCCAACCAGGAGAGCTTCAACCCTCCTATTTGTGGACGGAAATCGTTATTTCACATCCTCTTCCAGGTGATTGGGAATACTCGGGATTGACGTCTTGGCAGACGGCTTTGGGCCATATTCTTGGTTTTAGCCAATAAGTGACTGATCAAGAACTCATACCCGGGCCAAAGTATCAGCCCTGAAGCTCCTGTGCTCCTTGCTTTGTCTTCCACCCACGGTTTGTTTCCGGTGGGCCCTGGTCCATTTTATGAAGGGGAGTCTAGGGCAAAGTAGATAAAGGCCATACTGTTTCCCCTTTCCAAGGTTAAATGAACTGGGAATGGTTAGCCTGGAAAAGAGATGACTTGGAGGTTGAGGAGCTGGCTCCAAGTCTTTCTAAACTGAGGAGCTGTTACAGAGTGGAATTAGGTTACCCTGGCGGGGTAGCTGGGTGACGCAGTGGATAGAGCACCGGCCCTGAAGTCAGGAGGACCTGAATTCAAATGTGACCTCAGACACTTAACCCTTCCCAGCTGTGTGACCCTGGGCAAGTCACAACCCCAATTGCCTCAGGAAAAAAAATTAGGCTGGTTCTGCTGGCTCCTCCTTCCCCAAGGCAGAACTACCTCTCCTTGGTCAACATTCCCCTAGCTCTGGGAGCTCTTCAATGTGGAGTCATGCTAGCGGCAGCCCAAAGTTCTGGCCCTTGCCCATGCTCCTCCTGAAATTTTCCAGAGGGGAACCTCTCAGCCTGGAGATGTCCTTTTTCTCTCCCCACATTGGGAGGTTGGAGCATCGTTCCCTGTAACCCTAAGCCAGAACTTGGGCTCTGCGGAATCCTTTGACCATGTCGGTCCTTCCTCGGGGCCCCTGTTACCTCCCGACCAAGAGCAATGGGGGGGGGGTTGCTGGGAGACAGATGCGAAGGTATTATGGGAATAACTTCCTCACAATCAGAACCGTTAAAGTGGAGGTTGCAAGCACTTTGTTACTGGAGATCTCTAAGCACAGGGCGCGTGCCCACTTGTGGAGGATGTCCAGAGGTGATTCCTGCTCAGGTAGGGCCCCTCTGGGTGCCCTCCCCGCTCTGAGATCGTGTGCTACTGCCCTCCTCCCAAGGTCAGCCAGCTCCTGGGGCTTAGGCCCCCACCTGGAGCCAGGAGCTCAGACCTAGCCAGGGACTCAAGTTCCCCCTCCCTCCATGGCAGCTGCATGGAAGCCTAATAAGTTTGTTCATCTGCTAATGGGCAAGGGGAGGGGGTTGGGGGATTAGTGGTGGCCTGCAGAAGGATATATAGCCTTTCTCCTTAATTAGTCGACCCTCCCTCCTGTCTTGCCAAATCTTCACAACCCCCCCCCCCATCCTTGGTCTCCATGGCAACTGACTGGGTGAGCAGATTGCCTGGGGAGGACACCAGGCCTGTGGGTGGAGAAGCAGGAACAGGCAAGGAGCTAATGAGGGGACTGGAAGAAGCAGGCTGCCTTTGGGCCGGCTCCAATTCCCCAGCTTGCTGCCGCCACTGGTGCTCCCATGTCCACTGCCCCCATCGCCACTGCTGTCCCTACCACCGGCACAGCTGGAGGCCTTTCTCTTCCGCCCTGGGCACCGACGACAGCTGTGAGAGGAGGGCCGAGTCTTAACTAGAATGCCCCCCCCACCAGGAGGAAAGAAAGCGGTCTAGTGTAGAGTACCAGATTTGGGCATCCAAGGACTTGGGCTTTCCATCTGGGCTCTGCTGCTTGCCGCCTGAGTGAACTTGGGCTAGCCCTTTCCCCATTGGCCTCAGTTTCTTTTCCTGTAAAATGAGTGGGCTGAACAAGATGGCCTTCAAGGTTCCTTTTGGCCTTAAGTCTGTGATCCTATAAGAAGAACTCAACCATCCCAAGGAAAGTCCCTAGTTGTCAGGACTGAGGCATTCTGGGCCTTGTTTCCATCGGGTGTAGACCGTCTGAGGGTCTTTTGCTCCCTAATACATAGTGTGCTGCGGGCTCTAGGCAACCACAGGGGATCTTTCGATGTGAGTTGGTGGTGGGAAGGGGAAGTGGAGGCCAGATTACGGAAGATGCTAGCAGGTGGGCCCGGTGTGGGAAGGCCGAGGTCAGCCAGCCTGCTCTCCTGAAATTCTCTAATGAGAGATGTCATGGTAAAACTCAGACATTGTCTAGTCTAGCTCCCTCATTTTACAGAGGGGGGAAACTGAGGCCCCAAGCGAGGAAGGGACTTGTCCAAAGTCCCATAGCTGTAAGTGATGGACCTGGGAACCCAGCTCTCTTTGGCTGGTTGGTGAGTTTGGGTGATTACGAATGCCCATGGCTAAGGGAAGGTGGTCTGAGGAGGAGGTAGGGAAGCTAAGCCTCTTTTTGGTGTCCCAGAAGCCATCGTCGCCCAGGTGGAGGAGGAAGATAGAAAGGCGTTCTCTGGGCCCTCCCTGCTCGGAGGTGAGCTCTGACTCGCATGTGGGTACAGCGGTGGTAGTAATTGCGGGGGGGGGGGTGTTCTGCTCTTAGCTGTCCATTCTCTTCAGAGCTCCTTTTCCAGTCCAGCCTAGGCCCTGGCTCCTACAGCCCTGTTGCTATGGGAACCAGGAAGTGGGAAAGCCGGGAGTAAGTGGAAGAAACATCAATTAGCCCCAAAAGAAAGCTGAGAAGGCGATCTGGCCCTACCCCCACTCCTCCCTGCTGTGCCTTTCCACCTCAGTCTCTATGTTGTTCTGAGCCGATCAGAGATGGCAGGAGAATCCCTTCCTTCTGCCCCCGCCCAAACTTCTTCCCAGCTGGCCTTGGTCAGAGGGGACCTCTCCCCCGAGCTTAGAGAAGACGCCATTGAATCCAACCTGACCCTCCTGCGACATACCTGACAAGCGGTCATCCAGCTTCTTCCCGAAGACCTCCAGCGATGGGGAAGCCCGAGGTGGCCCCCATGCCCAGAAAGTGCTCCCTCCTCATCTCCGACCCTCGCCATCGGCCGAGGATCACCTGAGGGCTGTCTCTCCCTCCCGCCCAAAGTATCCCTGTGCACTTATTGGGGTCGTTCCTCCCAAGAAGCTCCTTGAGGGCAGGGACCGCTCTGATTGTGTCTGCTCCAATCCTTGGCACATAATGAATAAAGGCCTCTGAAGGAGGCCCGTTCCACTCTGGGAAACCCTGCCCTTCTTTAGCGTTCCTTTGTGGCTCCTGGTTCCGCCCCCTGCGGCAACCTGAATTTCTCTTCCACAAGACCGTCCTTCACAAACGTGAAGGCAGGGATCACCCGCGAGGTTCTCCTGTTCGGTTAGTTAGCCGATCGACATTAAGTGCCTACTGTGTGCCAGACACTGTGCTAAGTGCCGGGAGCACACACGGAGGCAAAAGACGGTTCCTATTCTCAAGGAGCTTGTGGCCTAAAATAAATAGATCATAAGCAAAGAAATATGTACGAACGAGCGCCAGACGGGAGAAATGGGCATTAAATAAAGGAGGGAAAGCACTAGAATTTAGTGGGGCTGGGAAAGGCTTCATGGAGAAAATGAAATTTTAATTGGGACTTAAAGGCTGCCAGAGAAACCAAGGAGTGGAGATGAGGAGGGAGCACGATCCAGACATGGGGGACAGCTGGAGAAAGTGTCTGGGGTCAGGAGATGGAAGATCCTGTTTGTGGAACAGACAGGAGGCCAGTATCATTGGACTGAAGAGCACGTGAGGGGAGCAAGGTGTTAGAAGACTGGAAAGGGGGCAGGGGCAGGGCCTCTGAACGCCAAGCACAGGGTTCTCTCTTCTTACATATTTTGTACTCTTTGTGTAAGCAAAACATCCCCAGTTTCTGCAAGTGATCCTCTACAATCTGGCTTCCCGTCTCCACCCCCTGCCTGCGTACCTCCCGTGGACACATCCGAGCCCCTCCGCCGCCAGTCCCTGCCACTACTCCTAACGTGGCCGCCATGTTTCTGGGCTCTGGGCGCCATACCCACGGTCTGCCTAAACCCATCCCATTTCTATGTGTATTCTCCTTTAGCACAGGAATTTAATACGCTTATTCTCCATCGAGCCTGGGGCCCACTCTGCCTTGGAACGTGGCCTTGATAGCCGCGAGATCCACAGGTAGAACTCTTGGAAAGAGCCGTTCACGGCTGTGGCAGGAGGTTATTGAGGAGCAGCACTCCTGGGAAGGATTCAAGTCCTAGCCAGTCAAGGAGACTGTGGTTTCCTTGTTGGTTTGCCGCCTGCTTCCTGGAGCCTAACTCCTTTCTCACTGCAGGACCTCTGTTTTCTCATCTGAAAAATGAGCACAATCACTCTCCTGGTAATCTGAAGACCCGAGACTTCCGATCAGTACCATTAATTGCATGGGCGGTGGCGACCCAACTGAGCAATATGCTTACACGGCCCTGCCTCCGATGCTTCTTCAGTTCATCCTCTGCATAGCTGTGAAATGAGTTATTCCTAAAAGGGCCGGGTGGACCATGTCATTGCCCCGCACCAGAAGCCACAACAGCAGGTCATAGAAAGGCCCTCCATGTTGCCTCTCCACAGTGCACCTTTCCAGGCTGATGACATCCCCTGGGTCCTCAAGCCAAATGGCCTACTCACTGATCTCTGTTCTTCACATCCCATGTTCCCTTCCACGTTCTGCAACAGTCTATCCCTCCCCCTTCGCCTTGCTTACACTCTGAACTCTATTCAAGGCAATTCCTGGCTTTCCTCCTCTGTCCCCTCCTCCCCCCACTGCTGGTCCTGATGGTATCTGATCATTTCTAAGGTGACTTTGAATTCTAGAATCTGATAAAATGGATGTCTCCTTCCACACTGCCTGATGAGCTCAAACAGCCAGGCCACGCCAGCCTCCAGACCCCTCCAAGCTGTACCCAGAAGCACCAGGGCTACCTCTAGATCCTGTGGCTCTCTGAGGAGCCCCTTCTTGTAGTTGCCCTGCAGCAGCCTCAGAAGGGGAGCACAAGAGACTCCTGCTCTCCCCTCTCAGTGTTTCTCCTCCCACTTTCCCCATCCCTGTTCCATCTTTCCTTTAAAAAGCTGGGAAAGTTCCCTGGAGGTAAGAAATGGGGATGGCCGTCCGGGCCAGGGTGGACGACAGCGGAAGACCCGGCACTGTGCAGCTAGGAGATAATGGCCCCTCTCACCGTAGTTGGGCCGGCTGAGCTGGGGACTCACAGAGGGGGATTATCTCTGGAAGCATCACGGGTCTCGACACAGTCCGGCAAAAACGCAAGTGCAACCAAGTGTGATTGGCGGTCCCCGGTCCCACCGTGATGAGAACGGCCACGTCTCTAGGGGCAGCGGTCCGCGGTCCACCTGCGCCCTCCCAATCGTGCTTCTAAGGAGCCCTAACTTCCCAGCAGACATGAGCTGGAGGCAGCAGCAGAGACATGGGGAAGGTATCATTTGCCCGCAGCGTGGGGTAGGCAGGGAGCTAAGGATGCAGAAGGAAAAGGTTAAGGAAAAAAGGAGTCAGACTTTGGGTAGGGAAGGAGCCAGGTCTCTATTATGGATCTCCTGCTCAGAGTTGGCTTTCCCCATGGGGGTTGGTGCCTGCCCTTTCTTCTCAGGGTCCTTTCTCCTAGGTAGCAGAGGGCAGTGTGAGCAGGAGCCCTCAGGCTCACAAGTGGAGGCCCCAAAGGCCAGAAGTGGGAGCCTCAGGTGCAAACATGCCCCTGCCGCAGAGGGCTAGGCACGTGACCAATGGCAAACACTGTGATGGAGGCTCAGTGAAGGCATATTCTCCGGAGCAGGACGCACAGGGCAGCCCCTCTGCCAGGACAGGGAGGGCACAAGTCAGAGACAGAAGGATCGCAGGCCATAGATTTAGATATTACCTCACTGCTCAGAATCTTCAACAGCTCTTTCCCGCTTCACAACCAAAGTCCTGGGCCTTGCATCCCAGGCCCCTTGCCACTCCTGTGTCTCCTGTTATCCCATGCCACTCTGCTTCAAATGCCACCCCCCCTTCTCTGGGAGGATGTGATAATGACCTCTCCACCTTGACCTCTCTGGAAGGCTGTGATAATGACCTTTCCACCTTGACCTCACCGGGAGGCTGGTGATAACGAACTTCCCACCTTGACCTCACAGAATAATTCTGTCTGTTTCTTTTCATTGTGTTTTCACAATATTGTCTATCCCGCTTCCTCTGACCGTCCTATCTCCCTACCAAATTATAAGCTCTCTGAGGGCGGGGCCAATGTCCTGTTTGAGCTTGAATTCCACTACATCCCCAGAACTGAATCGACATTTGCTGAATGAACAAATGAATTCCAAAGAAGGGGATTTTACGATCCACTTCGAGCCCCGCTCCTTGCCACTAGGTGGGCTGGGGAAGGGGTGGCAGCCCAGATGCATTTGGGCTCTATTCAATTTGTCTTCTGAGCCAGAATTAAAAGGAACCCGGCATCCAGGGGCCCATTGGTTGGGCCTCCTGAAAGTCCAAGAGAACCTCAGCCCCGGGGGCCAAAGTCAGCACTAAGGACAGCTGCCCCCCCATACACACATACACGTCCACACAATACATACACAGTGCAATACAATACACAAACATGCACACACACCACACACATGTGTACACCAACTTACACACACACATGCAAGGCAACAATAAATAGCCATACACACAACACACACGTACACACCTCACTTGCAGGGAAACAGCACACACATGCACACACCATACACATATAGCACACACATGCACAGAGTACACAGACACGTGCGACACAATTCATATGCATACACCACACACGTGGTGTGCTACACATGCACATATATGACACCACACACACACACACACACACACACACACACACTCTTTTCCCCATTAGATCTCCATTATGGGGGAAGGCAGTCGGGATCAAAGTCAGTCATGGCCGATGTGATGGGCTAGGTATAAACACTACTGGCAAAAGCTACCAGATGATAGATAATTAAATGGCAAAGAAATAAATAGCCAGTGTGAGGCTCCTCAGCTAAGAAGTCATAAACTTGAGCCTGGCCTCGGTAGCTACAGACCTGGGGAGCCCAGAGCCCCGCCTCGGAGTCGGGCCCTCCCCTTCCCTGCTAATCTACCCGGCTTTAGCCCAGAAGACGGGAGCTGGACAGACTCGAGATGGGTAGAGGCAGGCTGGCTAACCGAGAAAGCAACAGGTCCAAGTCCCTCCTCGGGGAAACGATGACATCAAGAGGGGCCTGGGAAGCAAGGATGTGAGGAAGTGGTAGAGGGAGGCCGGGTACTGCTGAGTGCCACATCAAAGGCTCAGAAAAGATCAAAGTGTCAGCGCTGAGCTCTTAGAAATCACTAAATAACCTTTCTCTCCCGATGATCCAAGCTCAGGCCTGAGCACCATTACAATCGGATTCATTCCCACAGTGCACCTTTGCCCCAACAGCCTTGGCCATCATTAGCCCCGGCCTGGCTTATTGAAACAACCTCTGATTGGACTCCAGATTTCGATTCTCTCCCTTCTCCATCCATCTTCCCCGGAACTGCCCAAATCCCCTTCTTAAAGCAAGTCACTCCCTTGCCTGGGAACCTCAGGAGCTCCTTAGAATGAGCAGTAAAAGAAACCACAAAGTCCTCCATCCAGTATTCCTTCACAATCTGGCTGTCACCCACCACACATCATTTCCTCTCACACGTTCCAGCCAAATGACCCTGATGGCTGTTTTCCACTCCCAGTATTCCATTTCTCGCCTCAGTGAGCTTGGACAAGTCCTTCCTACCCCAAATGAATCCCTAATTTCATTCAAGGCCCAGTTGAAGTGCCACTTCCTCTAGGAGACAGCCATGGCATGCCCCGCCCCCAGTCTTAGTGCTCTCCCCACCCCAAACTACTCCGTATGTGTAGGACACACGTGACACTTGCCTCACTTTGTCAATGTTTCACCCCAGTAAAATGTAAGCTCCCCACAGGGAAGGACGGCTTCGCTTCCATCTCCGTCCCAGTTCCTGGCACGGTGTCTACATAGTAGAGGTTTAATAAATGCTTGGTGATATGTTTGATTGTACAGAGAGTGAAGGATTGCTCTGTTCCAGAGGGGAGATGAAACTTGTCCAGGGCCGAGACCGGGGTTGGATATTCCTGCCGGCCAATTCCCAGCTTGGGCTCGAATAGAAGAATAGTATTAGAATCCCGAATGGGGGAGCTCCAGGATATTTTATTCCCTCTCTTTAGTGTAGCAAACCTGTTCCCATACCTAGGCAGAGATTTTGATGATCACCTTAAACCTTGCCGTAACCTGAGCCAGGCAAGACGGAACCTCTCAAGAGGTAGACTAGTGGCTGGTCCACGGTTTCTTGACCCTCAGGAACGTAAGAAATCTCCTCTGGTTCCTTTCTGAGTAAGAGGCTATTTAGAGCAAGGCTCTTTTGAGGTATAAATCTGGAGTTTTGCCCACTGGTCCCAAGAATTTGGTACTTGTCTCTTGGGTCGGGGGACTTTCTACCTCTGTATCACCCCTTCACCTTCCTTTGACCAACGAAGACTTCCCTACATCCCCCTCAGTGGACCCAAGTCCACAGGATGGCTGGTGGTCACGTAGAACAAATCATACTACTCAATCTTCTTTTCATTTGTGAAAAGCATCGCTAGTTAAGTAGACCCGGACAATGGAGTGAGAACAGTAATATCTAGAGTTCAGCCAAGTAGCTAAGAAAGGCTCCCATGGGATCATGGGACCATTGAGATCATTGAGGGATCCTTGGGGACCAGATGAAGATATGGGGCCTGGATGATCACCCCCAAGGGGTGTCTCTGAATGCCGGGCAGGTCAGATCCCAGGCTGGGGGGAATCAGCTGACCATGTCCTGGGCCCCGTATTCAGGGATACTAATTGGTTTTTTAATCAGTGATTTGGATGACGCCAAGATGTTGTCTATATGTATATATACATACAAAACAAACCTGTAAACCTTGACAGGTGGTAATGATGAGGAGCTTGAAAGAGCTAGCTGAACATTAGTAAGCATGAGTACGAAGTCCTGCACATGAGTTAAAGGGACAAAACCCTTCGAAATCAAAAACATGGTGTAGGAGAGAATAGAGGAGGAAGTTTCAAAAGAATTAGGGAGATGGGAGTGGGCTACAAACAGTATATGACAAGGCATTCATAGTAGGCTACAATGACAGAAGAGTAGTGCCCCAAGGGAGAGGGGTGGCCATCTCCCTGTTCCTTTGCCCTGGCTAGATGCTGATCTGGTCTGGGAGCCCAGGAAGAAGACTGGCAAACTGGGGCACATCCGTGGTCAGAGGGGACTGGCTACCAGGCCGTCTAAGGATCAGAAGGATTGAAGGAAGAGAAGACTTACGGGAAGGATGATTCCATTCCTCATGGGAAAATAAGATGAGGCTTCTTTGTCTTGGCCCTACAGGGAGGCGGATGTTTGCTCAGTAGAAGGAAAACCCTAGTAATCGTTTGAGCTGTATCAAAATGGAGATTGTTCGTGTCCTGAGAAGGCTTTGAGCAGAAAGATGGTCACTGCTCAAGGATTGTAGATGAGATTCCTTGGTTTGAGGTTTAATGATCTGAGATGGACTTCTCGGCTCTGGGTTTAAGGGGCCGAGATGGACTTCTCGGCTCTGGGTTTCAGGAACTGAAATGGGTATCTATGCTCTAGATTTCCTACATCTCTGTGCTAAGTTTAAGAGGCTGAAATAAACATCTCTGCTGTAGGTTTCAGGAGCTGAAATGGGCTTCCCTGCTCTAGATTTAAGGGACTGAAATAGACTTCTCGGCTCTAGGTTTAAGGGACTGAGATGGGCTTCTTGGCTCTAGGTTTAAGGGACTGAGATGGGCTTCTTGGCTCTAGGTTTAAGGGACTGAGATGGGCTTCTTGGCTCTAGGTTTAAGGGACTGAGATGGGCTTCTTGGCTCTAGGTTTAATGATCTGAAATGGGCTTCTCTACTCCACGTTTAAAAGGCTGAGTAGGAGTCTCAGTTTGATTTACAGAACTGCAATGTTTTCTGCTCTAAGATTCAAGAGCTGCAATGGGCATTTCTGCTTTAGGTTTTAAGGGGTTCAACTGGTGTCTCTATTTGAGGCTGAAGGAGCTCACATGTCCTCAGCACTAGGCTTCAGGAGGTGAAACGGGCATCTCTGCTCTAGCTTTTGGGAGCAGAAATGGGCTTCTTGGTTCTAACCCTAATATCTGAAAGGGAATTCTCTGCTCTGGTTCAGAGGAGTTGATAGCAACTTCTCTGGTCTAGGTTGCAGTACTTGAAATGGACTGCTTGGCTTTAGGTTTAAGGATATGAAATGGGCTTTTGGGCTCTAGTTGAAGTAGCTGAAGAGGGCTTCTCTGCTTTAGGTTCAAGGGGCCGAAATGGGCTTCTCCACTCTAGATTTCAAGAGATGAAATGGGTGCTCCTGTTCGAGGATTCAGGGGTAGAAAGAGGCTTCTCTGTTCTCCATTCCAGAAGCCAAAATGGGCTTCTCTACTCTAGGTTTATGTGGCCAAATGGGACTTTTCTGCTCTAGGCTTAAAAGGCTGAATTAGCATCTCTGTTCAAGGTTTTGGGAGTGGAAATAGGCATTTTGACTCCATTTAAGGACCTGAAATTGGCTTCTCTGTTCTACATTTAAGGAGCTGAAATGAGCCTTTCTACTCCCAGTTGTAGGAACTAAAATGGACTTCTTGACTAGTTTTAAGCAACTAAAGTAGGCTTCTCTACTCTAGGTTCAAAAGGCTGAATAGGCATCACCTTTTGACATTTAAGGACCTGAAATGGATTTCTCCAGTCTAGGTTTCAGGAAGTAAAATGGGATTCTGTGGCTGAGGTTTCAGGAGCTGAACTGGACTTTTCTGCTCTCTCTGCTCAAGGTTTCAGGAGATGAAATTGGTGTTTCTACTGTATTGAAGGACCTAGAATCCCATTTTAGGTTTGAGAACCTAAAATGGGATTCTCTGCTGTATATTCCAGGAGCTGAAATGGGCTTCTCTATTCCGGGTTTCCATGACTGAATTGGGATCTCTGTTCAAGGGTTCATGAATTGAAATCGGCATCTCTGCTCTGTTTTGAAGGATTGGAAATGGGTATCTCTACACTAGGTTTATGGGGCTGAATGGGCTTCTCTGTTCTAGGTTTAAAAGATCGAACCAGCGTCTCTTTAAGGTTTCAGGAGTAGAAATGAGCTTCTCTGCTCTCCATTCCAAGAGGTGGAATGGGTTTCTCTACTCTAGATTTAGGGGCCTGAATGGGCTTCTCTGTTCTAGATGTAAAAGATCGAACCAGCGTCTCTAAGGTTTCAGGCGTAGAAATGAGCTTCTCTGCTCTCCATTCCAAGAGGTGGAATGGGTTTCTCTACTCTAGATTTAGGGGCCTGAATGGGCTTCTCTGTTCTAGGTTTAAAAGATCGAACCAGCGTCTCTAAGGTTTCAGGTGTAGAAATGAGCTTCTCTGCTCTCCATTCCAAGAGGTGAAATGGGTTTCTCTACTCTAGACGTAAGGGGCCAAATGGGCTTCTCTGTTCTAGGTTTAAAAGATTGAACCAGCGTCTCTTTAAGGTTTCAGGAACTGAAGTCAGTGTCTGTCCTCTACAGCTAAGCAGCTAAAATGAACTTCTCTGCTCTCCATGCCAGGAGCTTAATTGGGCATCTCTAAGTTTCAGGAGCCACGATAGGCTTCTGAGTTCTAGTTTTAGTAGAAGTGAAGTTGTACTAGCTAGTTTTTCCAGCTGAAGTGGGCTTCTGTGTTCTAGGTTTAAAAGACTGAAAAGGCATCTCTCTTTAAGGTTGTAGGAATGGAAATCAGCATCTCTGTTCTTTTTCTAAGGAGCTGAATTGGCGTCTCTACTCTGGGTTTCAAGAGCTGCAATGAACTTCTTGATTAGTTTTAAGTGGCTGAAGTGGGCTTCTGTGTTTTAGATTTAAAAGGCTGAAGAAGTGTTGCTGTTTGAGATCTAAGGACCTGAAGTGGGCTTCTGGGCTCTAGTTTTCAGAAGCTAAAATGGGCTTTTCTGCTGTAGGTTTCAAGAGCTAAAATGGGCTTCTATGCTGGAGGTTTCAAGAGCTGGTATGTGCTTTGGAGCTGTAGTTTTAAGGAGGTGAACTGGGCTTTTCTGTTCTAGGCTTCAGGAGCTGAAATGGGTGTCACTGTTCTAGGTTTAAGAGTCTGAAATGGACCTCTCTGCTCTAGGTTTCAGAACTGAAATGGGCATCTCTGCTTTTGTTTTATGGACTTCAAATAGGCATCTGTTCTCTAGGTTTAAGGACCTGAAATGGGCCTCTCTAGTTTAGGTTTAAGGGGCTGGTAGAGATTTCTCTGCTCTCTGTATATTTGTGCTAACTAAGCTTCTTTGCTCTCCTTTTAAGGAGCTGAAATGGGTTTCTCTCCTCTAGGTTTCAAGAGCTGAAATGGGCTTCTTGACTCTAGGTTCAAAGATCTAAAATGGGTTTCTCTGCTCAAGTTTTATGGAGTTGAAATCGGCATTTCTTCTTTAGGTTTCAGGACCTGAAATAGGCTTCTTGAGTCTAGTTTTAAGTACCTAAAGTGGGTTTAGAAGACTGAATAGGCCTGGCTGTTCAAGATTTAAGGACCTGAATTGGGCTTCTGAGCTCTAGTTTTCAGGAGATGAAATGGGCTTCTCTGCTCTAAATTTCAGGAGCTAAAATGGGCTTCTTGGCTCTAGGTTTAACACTCTGAAATGGACTTCTCTGCTTTAGGTTTGAGGGTCTGAAATGAGCTTCTCTGCTCTAGGTTTCAAAGGCTAAATCAGCATCTCTGTTTAAGGTTTAAGGAGCTAACATAAAATATTCTTGAATATTCTTGGCACCAGGCTTTAGAAAGTAAAATGCACATTTCTGTTCTAGCTTTCAGGAACTGAAATGGGCTTCTCGGTTCTAGGTTTCAGGAGCCCAAATGGGCTTCTCTGCACTAGGTTTAAAAGGCTAAATTGGCTTTGGTGTTCCAGGTTTCAGGAGCTGAAATCAATGTGTCTCTGTTCTATGTTTAAGGATCTGAAATGGGTGACGCTGCTTGAGGTTTAGGGGCTTGAAATAGGCTTTGGGCTCTAAGTTTCAGGAGCTGAAATGGGCTTTTGGTCTCGGTTTATGGGGCTGAAATGGGCTTCCGAGCTCTAAGGTTAAGGGGCTTCTCTGTGCTAAGTTTAAAAGGATGAATAGGTTTCCCTGTTCAGAGAAATGGGATTCTTGGCTCTGGCTTTCAAGATTAGAAATGCAGCTCTCTGCTCTAGGCTTCAGGAGCTGATACGGACAGGCTTCTCAGCTGTAGGTTTAAGGAGCTGAGATGGACTTTTTGACTCTAGGAGCTGACACGGGCATCTCTGCTCTGGGTTTCAGGAGCTGAAATGAATTTCTCAGCTTGAGGTTTTGGGAGCTGAAATGGGCGTCTTGGGCTCTAGGTTTCGAGGAGTTGATATGGGCTTTTTGGCTGTAGGCTTAAGGGTTTGTCATGACCTTCTCTGCTCTAGACTCCCAGAAGATTGCCCCTATTCCGAGCTGAAATTTGCCCTATGCAGCTCCTCCCTTGAGTCTGGGTTCTGCCTTCTGAAGCCAAAGAAAGGGCCCAACTCTCCCACACGACTGTCCTTCTGACACTTTCCCACAATCCCCATCTGATCTCTACAGACCTGTAATGACAAATAGAGTTGGAACAATCGCGTTGCAAGAGAATTCCAAGTTTGCACGTGCCCTCACTTGCCAGTTGAAGACTTGGTCTGTTCTCCCTTAAAAGCTTTCCCACAGAGTTCCATTTCTTTGCTGGGATTCAGAAGGTGTGATTGGCAAAGCTGCCTTCCTGCTACTTAAGAGCTGAGACCATTTGACTCACCCCAGGCTTTCTTTCTCCCCCTCCCACCTCTCTCTTCCCATCTCCCCCAGAGGTGGGCACATCTCACGGCTTCGGCCCGCCTTTGGCACAGACGTGCCCTTCGTCCACTCCAAGATCCCGGAGTCTTGGAAAACGCCCCTCCGGGGGGGACCTATAAAGAAAGAAGGGATCTCTGGGGAACCTCACCAACAGCAATTCAAATGGAAAGAATCTGTGGCAAGCCGAGCTCCATCTCAGAAACGGCAGATCTAGAAATTTGGCATCCTAGTCCCTGGTGTGCCATCCTTTTTGGCCAGTCCTATTCACTGAACTTTCCACAACTCTACAGGTGGTAATGGGGGCAGGGTGCAGGGATGGGAGGAGGTTGATATAGCTTGCATTTCTAGTCTCACAGCACTGCAAGAGCCTACATGATTCACTTCACTAGAAGTCTCCCAACTGCAGCAGAAATACCCAATGCTTCAGCCTCTACTTCTCTGATTGTCCCTTGGGATAGTGGTCAAGTCAAGTCGATGCTAGCCAGATGGCCAAGTAAACTGCAGCAGGAGCCCTAATACAGCCAGCCTCCTATGGTCCAGTGCCTCCTTGCTAGCCTAAGAGGTCTGAAAGGCACAAAACCTTGACCCTCTTTTCTGGTCAACTGGCAAGTCTGGCACTGGCAAACGACCTCCCGAGACACTTGGACCAAGGGAAGGACATTTACAGCCAGCTGCTTTTATATTTTCCCCTTACCTGAAATGGTTAACCTAAGGGATCCCTTTGGATCCTCAATAACCAGCTAGTGCATTGGGAGCAGCACCAATCGCCTCAGTGAGGGCACTGGAGTCACATTCACAAAGGGTATCCCCTTCATCCATTCATCCATCCACCTATCCAGCCATTCATCTATTCATTTATTCAAATAGTATCGGATAAGTGACTATTATTGCAGGCCCTGGGGACACCGAGTCAAAGGCAAAAATCAAACCATCCCTAACCTCAAGGATTTCAATAGTTAGGAGACTATCACAGGCCAACAGCTAAACCACCCTAGAGAGAATACAAATTGGAGGAGGACTAAGGAAGGTGGGGAGGGAGAGGATCAGGGGCTGGGGTTAGCGGAGGGTTACCTGGACCTGGAGGGAAACTTGAGACTATGAGGTAGAGGTGAGGAGGAAGTACATTTCAGGTCCCACATTACAAAGGCTCGGTGATGGGGAGGATAGCTCCCTTTGCACAAGGCTGGTCTCTCTCCAGCCCCATCAAGGCGTCAGAGCTGCTGTTTGACAGCATCTTTTGGGCTTGTGAAACCTGGGGCAATTTTGAGATTCTTTAGAATGAATCCGGCCCTCTGCTTCCATCGCAAGCATTTGGGGGTCTGCGAGTCACGCCTCTGACCCCGGGCCTCGGAGGGAGCATTTGGCAGGAGGAACTCTGGGGAGGTGTCTATTGGATTCTGGGAGAATCTACATGCACATGCTTGAATCACCATGGAAAGAACTGGAGGGAGTTTGAACTCGGGGTTCGTAGAGTCAAGCCCAATGGCTTTATCTCCCAGCCAGGCAGCCAGCCAGACCTTCAGCAGCCACGGCCCACACGTGTCACAGGATTGCTCGAAGGTAGCTACGCCAGCACATGTGATCGTGGTTCCTGCCCTCTTGTGCAGATGGAAGTGGCCACCAAGAGCTTGTAGGCTTCATTCTGCCCACTTCCCTACTTTCTCCTTCCAGAGAGAAACTTCTCTGCTCAGCCTAGAGTTCTCTTCGCCGGGATCCATCTTTTGATGGAGGAGCTGCCCGTTTCTGCCTTTCTATACCTCTGGGCTCTCGAGTTGGTAAAGGCCAGAGTGGCCACGGGCAGCTTATTGTCTTCAGACCCCTTGCTTGTCCCTCCTAAGGTCTCTATCATTAGTATGCCAGCAACGTCAGTTTCCCGGGAGTTCCTCTGGCTTCCAATGGCCCGTTTTCCTCACCAATCAGCTGAGTTGGCCTAAGGGGCGGAAGGTCTAAAGACTGACACCGAGGGAGAGCCCAGACTTGAATCATGGGTAACCTGCCACCTTAAATGCCACAAAAGCAAGCCGGGACCTCTCTGGTCCCTACACATCTCTAGCACCAGCCTATTCAGGCACCTGTGGAAAAAACTGCCTCTGTCAACCTTCATGGCCCTCTCAAAGGCCTCGGCCTCCTCCCCACCTCTTTATGTCATTCTTTGTTCATTCAACAATCATTTCTCAAACTCTGGCTGGGTTCCAGACACTCTGCTAGGTGCTGGGGATACAGAGACAAGGACAAGCCGGTCCCTGCCTGCAAGGAGCACGTCCATCTTCTTGGCGTCACCGGCTGAATGCAAAATTCTAATTCTGATGCCTGTTTCTGCCAAATTTCCACTAGGAAGCCTTATATTCTAGCTTTAGAACTGTTTTTCTTGACAGGAGGGAAAGGCCTCAAGTGGCAGGGAAAACCTCTCTATGGTGGACCAGTACGACCGGGGCAGGGGTGGGATGAGGGGGAGGCAAGAAGAGTGTGGCTTTTCCTTGGGGGAGGGCTTTCCCTGGGATCTTTGAATCACTACTTCCCTGGGGAATACCTGTGTGCCAGACTGGGCTATGAGCTGCCCAACGTCTTGGGCAACTGTCACAGAGCCATTTGCAATACCACCTGGTCCCTTCTTTATTCTCAAAAGCATGCTGTTTCAGAGGTCAAGGGAATCTTGTAATCACAATTTCTGGGAAACTGGAAAGGAAAATCTCTAGGATGAGGCTCCCCCTGCGTGATCCATCCATCACTTTCATGAGAGGGTATGGTTTCTATCTCTTCTCCAAGTTTCTTCCTATTAAGCAGAAAGCTAGCTAACTGGTCACCTTGCCATCCAGTTCCCCTTGTGCTCAAGATTCTGGCCTCATATTACCCATGTCTTACCAGTGCCATGATTGGGGATCCAGTTTGTTGATCCAACTGTCCACCCTCTGGTTCCTCTTGTCCCTTGGCTTGTTGAAGAGCTGGCTGCCTCATGGCTTTCTCCACTGATCATCCAGTGGTTCTGCCCTCACAAGCCCCTCTGCTCCATTGAGAGGTGGTTCCTTCTTTTTGCTTTTGCGGAATCTTAAAGTTGAAGGATACTTCAGAAGCCATGAAGACTCACCTGGACCTAAACAAGTAACCCGGAACCCTCGACCACAACACATCCTCCAGGGCCTCATTCAACCTCCATGTGGGGAGCCCAAGTTCCCTCGGGGATGCCGATCAGGTGATCTGTGACTGCTAGTGATACAGGCAGGGGGCAGACTAGGGGTGGAGAAGAGTAGGGAAGTACTGATTAAGAGACGACTAGAGAGGAACAATGATAGCAGGAGCTTGTGTTTATATAGCGCTTTAAGATTGGCAAAGTGCTTTACATTTGTAATCCCAATGGTTCCTCACAACAACCCTGTGAGGTAGGTGCTATCATTCTCCTTTGACAAAGGAGCAATCTGAGAGTCAGTGAGGTTGTGGCTTGCCTGAGGTCACATGACCTCGAAGCGTAGGAGGCAATATGTGGACCCGGCTTTTGGGGATTCCAAATCCAATCATCCATTCACTAAGACAGGGCAGATGCCCAGTAGAACGGGGAAGCTGGAGCATTCACTGAATTTGCTGGGCTCAGGGCACCTATTTGCTGGCCTGTCTCACGTGCATCTTGCTCACGCCTCTTTCAGTTCTAAAGGCCCAACTGGCAGAGACTGGCTACCTCTCCTCCCCCGCTAGGACTTCCGCTCTCTCCTTGAGACAACCGGAGACCAAAAGCTTCCCAGCCACTGGGCGCAGCAGTGGGAGAGTCCCGCAGTTAGTGGGTGCTAGAGTCTTTCCCTAATGCTCTCTACTGGGTGGAGGGTGAGGGAAGGGCCCTATGTCCGGCACAAGAAGTTGCTGCTGTCTGGCTCATGTGGTGGGCTGGGGGACTGGGGCGGGATCAGATGAGCCCCCGTTGGTAGGGGAGGCGAGCAAAGCATACTGAAAATGGTTAGCAGATTTGAAAACCCTGCATTTTACTCCTCCCCCGTTCCCCTACTTCTTAAACACGTTTCTGGCCCAATGAAACACTTTTAGCAGCTCAGCTCTTGACCCCTTGGGTTGCTTGATGAGCACTGGCCGATCTGACTAGGGTTTCACCTCCCATGGAGTGGTGAGCTTTTTGCCTCTTTTCCCTTCCATCCCACTGTGTCCCCCGAGCAGCCCTGGGGCCACTCCGGGGTCCAACTGGGCTGGCCGGCCCTACTACCTCGAGATAGGAGGGGGTTCAGGTTGGGAGCTGGCTCGGCCTGGCCTTTGGTGGATCTCCGGGGCAGACAGGCCTCTCCACAGGGACCCTAGCAGTCCTTTTCTTACATAGCCCTTGGGGATGCAAACTTTCTCCTTTAGTCCCTTTAACTCTCATTTTGTACTCTACCGATCTCGACCTCCAGATTTCCAACCCTGTTCTTGTCTCTGGTCCCTGCTCACAAGGTTCATGACAAGGAAAAAGCCTCATCTGGGAGGCAGACGACCTGAATTCAAATCCTGCCTCCACTCCTGACTCAGTGCATTGCCTTTGACAACTCTCTCCCTTTTTCTTGCCTCAGAAGCACCTGAAAAGTGAGGGGCTTGAACCTGGTGATCTCCAAGGTCTCTCTGCCAGTTCTAAGCCCCATGATACTCCACAGAGGCTCCTCAGCTGTAGCCCTTGGCCCAAGCTGTTCTGAGCCCAAGGGGAACGTGGCTAAGGAGAGCTGTTTCAGCTGCTGAGCCTCTTTTACTTTCTTATGAAGGAAAACTTGGGCTCTCCTGCCTGTTAAGGTCTTTCCCATAACCTTGCAGAGGTCTCTCAGAAGACAGGCCCAGAACTCTCTGAGCAGGTACAGAAGGCAACTATTCTTTCTCAACCTTGCTCAGTGGCCCTCATGTCTGGATTCAAGGGCCGGTCTAAGGAGCCCCACCTGCAAGCCTGCTTTTCCATCTGGGAGCATTTCCTGTCCCCCAGAATGTGTCAACCCAGGCACCTCTTGGAAACTAAGCTAAGTGCCGGCCTCAAGCAGAACGGGAGAGGAGCTGAGCTCGGCTCTTGCTCACTAGTCCACCACTGCTCAGACCCGACAGCTGTGGGCTCATGGTCATCGGTCATCCCGGCCACTTGGAGGGGAGCTCTCCTTGGTCCCAAAGCCAAAGTGCCCAATCTGGGCTCGGGCCTTGTCACATATGTAAGAAAGCCAGGAGAACAGGGGGCTGCCCATCAGAGCGGGAGAACCGAGGGCAGCAGCCCTTCCCACCTAAGGGAAAGTCCAGCCGCCGAGGGCTTTAGGGCCTTCCCTCAAACCCAATATTCCAATTCAGCTCCCAGCCCCTGCATAGGCTTGGCCCATATGCCCACAGGGCCCCGGGAGCCACTGCCAAGCCTGTTGCTCTACAAGTCTCTGAGGGCGCGAGAGCCATTACTGCTGAATTCTAGAAACCAGTTTCAGTCTGAAAATACCACTGGCAGTGAGGGGCATTGGGAACTATGCTCTAGGATGGCAGAAATGTAAGAGCGAGAAAAAGTGCCCTCCAGAGATGGGGCCAGCCCCGGCTCCAGTTCAGTCTACAATACCCTTAGCTCCCTCACAATCACATTTGGGTGTGGTACCCTAGAGGCTCCCCCCTCCAATTAGAGCCCATTTTAACTCCCTTGTCTACCTGCTCTCCCCTCCAGCCTCCTCTTCCTTCTCTCCCCACTACCTTTTCCCACCTCTCTCCTGCCTGCTCTTGCCTCTTCCCCTCTCTTCCTCTGTCCTCTTCCGTCCTGCCTGTTCTTCCAGCCTCCCTTCCTACCTGTCTCCTTTCATCTCCCTCCTCCTGCTTCCTCTTCTTTTTCTCTTCTTATTCTCACCTCCTTTTTCTTCCTGCCTCTTCTCCCTGCCTGCCTCCTCTCACCTCCCTCCTCCTGCCTCTTATTTTATTTCCTCTCTCTTCCTGTCTCCTCTTCCTTCTTTTATCTCCTCCTGTTTCCTTTTGGCTCTTTCTCTTTCTTCTTCTGTCCTTTCCCCTTCAGCCTCCTCTTTCTTCTATCCTCCCTTCCTGACTCCTCTTCCAGCCTTCCCTACCTGCCTCCTTTCATCTCCCTCCTGCTCCTTTTCTCTCCTGCCTCCTTTCCTATGTCTCCTCTCCTCTTGCCCTCTTTCCCTTCCTGCCTCTTCTCCCCACCAGCCTCCTTTCACCTCCCTCCTCCTGCCTCTTATTTTATCTCCTTTTCTCCTGCCTTCACTGTCCTGCATCCTCTCTCCTCCTGCCTCCTCGTCTAACTCTTTATCCTTCTTATCTCCTCCCTCCTTTCACCTTCCCTTACTCCTTCTTTTTCTATGTCCTCTCTCCTCCTGCCTCTTCCTGCCTCCTCTTTCCTCTCTGCTCTCACCTCCTCTTCCCTCCTGCCTCCTCTGTTTTCTTGTCTTCTTTTTCAGCTTCTCTCTCCTGCCTCTTCTTTTCTTCATCTCTCCTATGTCCTCCTGCCTCCTCTAACCTCCTCTCCACTCCTGCCTTCTCTTCATCTTCTCCCTCCTCATTCCTCTTCTAGTTATTCTCTCATCCTGCCTCCTCTCCCCTTCTTCTCCCCTTCTACCTCCCTTTCCATCTCCTCTCCTGCTTCCACTGTCCTCCTGCCTTTTCTCTCTTCCTCCTTCCTCTTCTGTTCTCCTGCCTTCTCTCCCTTCCTGCCTCCTCTCACCTCCTTCCTCCGCTTCCTTTTCCCTCCTGCCTCCTCTTCCATTTCCACTCTCCTCTTGCCCCTTTTTCCTTCCTGCCTCCTCTCACCTCCTTCTTCCTGTTTCCTTTTCTCTCCTGCCTTTTCTTTCATCTCCTCTTGCCTTTTTTCTCCTTGTGCCTCCTCTATCCTCCTGCTTCTTTTTCTACCTCCTCTCCCCTCCTGCCTCCTCTTCCCTCTGACCTTTACTCATACTGGCCACTGTCAGAAAGGCACAACTAGCAGAGAGGTAAAAAAAAATCCTTCAGAGCAGGAATGGGGAACCTTTTTTTTTTTTTTTTTTTGCCAAGGGCCATTTGGATATTTATAAGGTCATTCGGGGCCATCCAAAATGATCAACTTAACAACTTGAACAGTAGGAGGTCGTTGCACCTAGTTTTCAGCTCATCAGCAGGGCTGGCCCAAATGATCCTGCAATCGCCTGGCGACTGGACCTGCCCCAGCCCCGTCTTGGGGGAACGCCAGCTCAATCCCTGTCTCCATTCATTCCAATAAAGATTTATTGAGCGCCTTTGTGTGGGGAGTTCTAGAGACCCTAAGACCCAACTCCGGTAGCTAACTGTCCTGAAGGAGCGCGCGGTCCACTTGGGAACACTGCCTGGAAACAGCCATATAAACATAGGATCATTGGAGGAGAGAAAACCCAGACCCATTGCCAGTAACTCTATAAGCTTCCTTCCGAAGGTGCCAGATGAACGGAACCTAGATAAGCTCAGAGTACTATAAAGGGAAGGTCACAGAGATGGGCATTTCCCTCCCAGGAGACCTAGGACTGGCACCTGTGGACCTTTCAGAGTCGGGAGGCAGAAGGCCACAGAGAGGGGAGCAGCAGAGAGATCAGTTTGGCAGAAGGCAACATGGCGGAATGAGCAAAGATGCCATGTGAACAGAGGAGGGTGCCGGCCTGTGAACAGACCAAAGTGCTCCCTGAGGAGTTGATAATGGACCCTAGAAGCTTCAGGGATCCACTAACTATCCTGGAGCAAGGGAGCGGCAATCAGACCTTGTGCCATGGGCAGCTCTGGGGGGAACAGATGAGGGACAGGGCAGACTGGAAGCAGGGACACCACTTCAGAGGATCTTGCAGTGGTCCAGGCTGCATGATGAATGGAGTGGAAAGGAAGGGCAAGAGCCTCAGAGGGATGGGGGTGGGGGGGAGGTTTGAGCTGAGGATAAGCTGCAAGTGTGGGTGATGGCAGGGATGGCTAACCTCACCAGGAAGAGGGTGATGTGGAATTGGGCCTGGACACAGAACTTGGGCTTGGAGAAAAGGCAAGTTCAGAGTTGTGTTTGGGGACATGCTGAGTTTTGGAGGCTTACGGATCACCCAGGGGGAGATCTCCAAGAGGAGATTTGAGGACAAAATTCAGGAAAGAAATGAGAGCTGGATATATTGAGAGACAAGAGAAAGAAAGAAAGAAAGAAAGAAAGAAAGAAAGAAAGAAAGAAAGAAAGAAAGAAAGAAAAAGAAAGAAAGAAAGAAAGAAAGAAAAGAAAGAAAGAAAGAAAGAAAGAAAAAGAAAGGGAGGGAGGGAGGGAGGAGAAAGGAAGGAAGGAAGAGAAAAAGAGAAAGAGAGGGAGAGGGAGGGGAGAGAGAGACAGAGAGACAGACAGAGAGAGCAATGATACAAAAAGAAAGGGAGGAAAGAGTTTGCAGGCAGAGGCAGTCAGCAGGATCAAGAGCTGCCGCAAGGTCCACAAGGGATGAGGGCTAATCAAACGCCATCAGATTTCGCAGCTGAGGCATCTGTTGCTGGTCTCCGAGGGAGTGGCTTTATTTAAGTGCCCGGCTCAGACGTCAGATGGCAAGGGGCTGAAATGTGAGTGGGGAAGTGTGCAAGTAGGGGCCACGAGGTCGGATTTTTGTTTCATTCTGTTGTTTTCCGGGAGTTTGGCTGTGCAAGGAGGGGGTGCACAAAGGATCACCCAGAGAAGGGCCGAGTGCGGTTCCCGGACCAGGTCCAACCGGGCACATTTGCAGGTGGCGGTGAAGAAGCCAGGACTATATAAGAGAAATTAGGGCACTATGGGGGAGGATGCTGGCAGGAAATGGGCTCGGGAGTCAAACATAGAGGGTTGGCCTGGGAAAGAAGAGACATCACTGCATCAGAGACCGGAACCAAAAGGAGAGGCTGGGGGAGAGCTGTTGTGCAGCTTGTCTCTGTGAATGCTGGGCTGCCTCCTCCCCCTCCCCGCCAGGCAGCCCCTTTCTCTTTAGGACACTTTGAATGGGTAAGAAGTTTTTCCCTTGAACAAGATCACATGTGTTTGTCTCCTTCCGGTGGCTAGCTAATTGCTTCTAGTCCTGCTTTCTGGGGTCTAGTAGAACTCTTCTAATCCCTGAACCTCTCTAAGACTTGCTTTTCAAATCTGCAAAATAGAGATAGAAATACCTGGCCTCCATCCAAGGGCTGTTGTGAGGCCCAAATGAGATCATGGGCACGCAAGCGCTTCCTAACCCTCTGGTGTTCTAGAAGCAGAAAAGACTAATCCGTCATGTCCCTCGCTCTCTTAGTTCCATAAACAGCTTCTCTCCTTGAGCCTGTAAGGAAGTGCCCTCCAGTTCTCTCCCTGGCTGGCACTGAATTCTCGTTCCAATTTCCATCCACAATCCTGAAAAGAATGGCTCGGGGGGAGGAGGCCGAGCCGAGCTGCCATCTTGCCCCTACTAGAAAGGTTACTTAAGGGATGGGGGTAGAGGACAGGAAGTGGTCCCGGGTGGGATAAGACATGGAGGAAAACTGGCCCCCAAAGGCTAGAGGGATTTGGTAGCCAGGAAAGAGTCAAAAGATTTGGCTTTTCCAGGTCCCTGGACCTGCTCAATGCAGGCAGTCAGGGCTCCCTCCTCTCTCCTTTCCTCTAAGGGGATGCCCAGGAGGCTGACCAGGTGTGGAAGGCAAAAGTGTGATGGGTCCAAGCTCCCCCCCCAGGGGAACTGGGAGGCTGCCCAGTGCAGGGGGCTCTCTGACTCCAAGCAGGTGGAAAAGAACTATAACACTATCAGCCGAGGCCCACGGGGGCAATTTCACTCACTGTAGGCCAATTTCTCCAAAGTCCATCCATTGGAGAGAAAATGACAAACCCCATTTGTTGGAGGAAATCTGAATGGGAGCCGCATACGGTTTGGGGAAATCGGGTGTCCTCCTAGGCTGGCAAGGGCCCCGGGGTTAAGGGAGGCCTACTGCAGAGCTCTGCTCATTGGTGCCTTGAAGCCTGTAGTGCAGCAGGAGGCTGATGGACAAGAGGACAGGGGTTAATCTCTGCAGGAAGCTGCCTTTGAAATTCTAATCAGAACATGTACTCCTGGTGCCTGGCAGGCGTGGTGCCAAGGCACTGCCACAGAGAAGATAGGGTTTGAAATCCCAGAGTCTCTTGATTGGGAGGGACCTCCAGTCCAAATATCTGAGCAGGAACCTCTCCCTAAGCATTCCCTAAAAGGGGTTACCCAGCCCCCGTTTAGAGTTGCCCAGACATTTGGGCAAGTTCTCCTTGTTCCCAGGTTCTCCCTCACATCAAGCTGAAATCTTGCCCTCCATGGGCACTGACTGTTGCTCCTAGTTTTGCCCTTCAAGGGCCAAGCAGAATAAAATGAATCCCTTTTCCACAGAACAGCCCTTCAGCCTCAAAGAAAGCTTATTATGTCCCCAATCCTATCTCCAGTTTGTTCTTCTGGCTAAGTGTTCTCCGTTCCTTCCACA